>NC_068356.1:44829452-45119452 GCF_020536995.1 Dreissena polymorpha | reverse complement strand
CAGAAAATTTAACACAGCATATTAAAACGAAACAACAAGAACTAGAACAAATATATGACAAAAAGATTAATGGATATATTCTAAGATCAAAAGCTATTCAAGTCGAAGGAAACGAAAATAATTCAGCATACTTTGCCAAGCTAGAAAAAGGAAAGCAGAAAAGAAAACTATTTATAAACTGATTGTAGATAACAAGGTATAAAAAGATACAGACATAATATTAGAAGCAGAAGCAAACTATTACGAATCCCTTTATAAAAAAAATAAGATTGAAGCATGTGCTTCGGATTTCTTCGCAGTTCCTATTAATAAACTTAGTGAAGAAAACAAATCAAAATGTTAAGGAAAACTTACGGAGTATGAATGTGGGTGTGCATTATGAGGAAGGGCGAATAATAACTTTCTCGCTCTGACGGACTTACTGTTAAATTTTATAAAAATATTTTGGCCCACATTAAAAGAATACTAAACCAGATCAATAAATTATTCTTTTGGCAATGGCGAACTAACTGCTCTACAGAAACAGGGTATCAAATCATTTCTTCTAAAACCTGATAAAAACTTGGATTACATAGCAAATTGGCGATCTATTAGTTTACTAAATATCGATTACAAAATTGCAACTAAGTCTATAGCTAAACGCCTGAAACAAGTATTGAACCAAATAATAAGTTATGACCAAACTGGTTTCATGAAAGACCGATATATAGGTGAAAATGTTAGACTTATGTTTGATGTAATTGAATATCTTGAAATTAACAATAAACCTAGAATTTTATTCTTTGCAGACTTCGAAAACGCATTTGATAGTTTAAATCACTCTTTTATCACACATTGTCTTGAGCACCTACATTTTGGACCACAGCTTATTCAGTGGATAAAGGTATTTTACAAAGATAAAATAGTATCATTTTAAACAATGGTCAACTTTCTAAAAGTTTTAAAATAACAAAAAGGTGTTCGGCAAGGTTGTCCACTATCATCTTCCTTATTTATTTTATGTATAGAAATACTATCAAATTATATAAATGCCAAGCAAATGACCAAAGCAATAACAATTAACGACGAGGAAATTAAGCAAACTTTTTTTGCGGACAATGCATCCTTTTTCAATGATTGATCAGCAAAGTCATTTGAAGCACTAGTGGAAACCCTTCACAACTTTAACAAAATATCAGGACTAAACCTCAACTCATCAAATTCTACAGTTATGCGAATTGGATCTCTAAAAAACTCAAAATCTGAATATTGTATAGAATGTAAATTTATTGGGACAACTGATGGGGCTAAAACACTAGGAATGAACTTTTACAATCAACACAAACTTAATATTTAAAAAATCTAATGCCGAAGATTAAAGAAGTTGAAGCCTGCTTAAAACAGTGGCAACATCGAAAACTTACTTTAATGGGAAAGGTTACTGTTATAAAAACTTTTGCATTACCAAAATTAGTATATCAGTTCTCCCAAATCCAACAAAGGAAGTATTAGATGGATTAACAACGGCTATGTTTAAATTTATATGGGATGATAAGCCCGACAAAATTAAAAGAAAACGATTGACTCATTCTTATGAAAATAGAGGCCTAAAGCTTACAGACATTCATTGTTTTTTAAACGCCATAAAAGCGGGCTGGGTTAAAAGATTCCTCGATAAAAACTTTGGAACAAATCTTATATTTGAATGTAACTTATATGAAGCTTTAATTAAAAAAACGCAAGTTAAGAAAATGTATTCTTGAAAGATATGCTAACAGCATGGCGAAACTTCAAAAACCAATATAATAGTTCACAAAGAAGTATCCCTGTATGTCATCATGTTTTATGGAATAACACAGATATTTAAATCAATAACAAATCCATCTTTCTAGTAAACTGGTATAACTAGGGTGTAAAAACAATAGGACATTTATACAATTATCAAAGAAATACATATTATACATTTAATGAAATGCAATACTTATATAACATAAATACGCAAGAATTTAAAAATTATTATTCACTATTATCCGCGATTCCAAACGAATATAAAACAATTTTACAAACACAATGGATGAATACATTAACATTGCCAGAAAAAAACTTGTTGTTGTTAATAGAGTATACCAAACAAACAAACAAAACACTTAATAGTATACAACAAAAATCACAAATTACAAACGACAACAGTACTGAAATGAAATGGAAAAAAACTATTGAATCTTAACGAAAATACCGACTGGAGAATTATATATATAATTCCTTTTAAGCCAACAATTGATACATATCTGCGTAACTTCCAATATAAATTCTCATCTCGAATAATACCAACAAATACATTTTTAACAAAATGCGGACTGAAAGAGTGTAGTATGTGAGAGTTTTGCCAAACAGATATTGAAACAATTGACCAGTTATTTTGGGAATGCGCTCACATTTAAGAGTTATAGACAAAGCTGCAGTACTTTCTAAAACAAGTGAATATTGAAGTAAAATTAAACAAACAAATGGCCTTTTTTGGCATTATCGACACAAAAGATTACAGCGATGTTTTGATTTTTATATTTATTTTAATAAAAACATTCATATTTAACATAAAAAATTAAGAAATGCATACCAGAAATCAATATTTGTATTAATTATCTCAAGCATAAATTACAGACAGAAGCAGAAATTTCCCTCATTAAAAACAAACATGAAAAACCACTTTATTAGATATTTTTCAACCAATACTATTTAGATAACCTCTTGGACTACATATATGCCCATACTCTTAACAATAGTATGTTTTATGTTTTTATTAAACGTCAACCAAACGTATAACTTAAACCCATGCAAGAATTAAGAGCTTTTTTTATTATGATTTGAACATGTTTGAAAATGTTAAGTTTATGTTTTCATGAACCGTCTAAACACATTGTGTGTTGTGTGTGAATGTGTGTGTGTGAATGTGTGTGTGTGCTTGTGTGTATGTGTATGTATGCGTGTCTGTGTGCGTGTTTTGTGTAACAATATATGCTGTATGTGTAAAACAGTTTATTAATGTTTACACTGTAGCATATTTCTATATACTTATGTACAACTCAAAATAATTGGAATGAATTTGTCTTTTATGTTATATTACCCATGTTTTTATATTTGCAAATGTTACTGGTGTCAATATAAATATCAAACATGGAAAAATAAATGAGAAAAAAAAATTGTATCGAAAAGCATTGTGCTAAAATTTGCCATTTACAATTCGCGATGAGATATTTAATGACCTCGTCATGCAAAAATGGGTCTTAATTCATATGCGTCCATCATATGTATAGCCCACTCAGCCTGTGCATCTCTCAGTCTGGTCAGGAGATACATAATGAGACCATAACACATTGAGTGATTTTATAGCGAACAGCATCGCCCTTCACCAGACTGCGCAAATGCACAGGTTGGGCTTAAGATACGCTAGCCGAAACGCATAAGACCCAATGAAATTGTGATTAAAATGTGTCGAACGAAAACTGCGTGTAAATCAAATATTACCATACGATATACTTCGATGGTGAAGAAATACACTCATAATAAGGCATGTGAGGACACATATGATGTGCACTCCCGTAGTATAATTTTTATCTACTTACACTAATACGAGGTACACCCGTAGTATAATTTTTATCTACTAACACTAATGTGTGGTTTGAAAATGATAAGTTGATAACGCACATTTCATGCGGTGAATATGTGATTTACAAGTTAACATACACAATAGTTTCACTTTTGTTTTCAATTTAATTATTTAGAAACGTAAATTGCAAACTTTATTTCAAAGTCAACATTTACACTGACTACCTTTTAAACGATATTTCTTGTTATATTTAGTTGGTTTTTATATTCGGTTTTATCGATTATAAAGCATTTTTGTTGTTGTCTATAATATGCCTGTAGTAATTTGTGACCTCCTGTTCACCGTTTTATTAATTGAAAACTGTGAATGTCAACTAACTTAACCTTCTACTATTGCGTTGTTGGCACCCGTGACTACAAAAGATCGCCGTTATCTGTTGAGAAAAAAATAGTGTATCCCAAAAACAGCAATAGTAGCATGCACTTTGAACGAGGTAATACAACATCCCACTATACTTGATTATCAGCATCTATTGATATACTCAGATACGGCGGTTATCGTTCTTAGCGTAGTTAAGAGCAGACCGACTTTCAACTCGTAGTACTAACCTTAGTTGGTCGTAAGCGAACAACTAAAAATGCAGCGTTGCTTGTTTTACTACGGGGGCATGATTCGAATGAATTTTGTAGAGAACCATTATAAAATGTAACAGAAAACATATTAAAATATTTGGCTGTTTGGTGTCAGAGGGAATGATTGTTTTAATTTTTTTATATTAAATTCGTGTTTATAAATTATATATCTGCATGGGTTTGGCCAGTATTTACTCAAGAAATCAACTCATGTAAATAATGTACTTTTAGAGATTGAATTGTTTTGCTAAAAAGCATAATATAAGAATGAAATTTATGGTACATAAATTCTAATTTGAAAAAGGGCCATAAGTTTTGTATTGTTTAACGTACGGGTACAAAAATGGCACACGCACAACTTTATACAGTAATGTAGAATGCATACACATTTCAATTTTGTTAGTTGAAAAATATAGGAGAACTTTGCGTCTACGGACATACCGAAAGACCGATCGACCGACCTACAGACACACAGACAGACACAGACAGACACACATACATACGATCAGACGGACACAGACAGACAGACACAGACAGACAGACACAGACAGACGGACATACAGGCGGACAAACACAGACAGACACAGACAGACAGACAGACACGCATACATACGATCAGACAGACACAGACAGACAGACAGACACGCATACATACGATCAGACAGACACAGACAGACAGACACAGACAGACAGGCGGACATACAGGCGGACAAACACAGACAGACAGAAACAGACAGACAGGCGGACAGACAGACGGACAGACAGAAAGACATACAGACAGACTGACAGTTAGACAGATATTTAGAAATACAGACAGACAGCCGGCGGTATCCAGATTTATTTTTTATTATAATAATATTAATAATTCAGTACTTATGTCAAAAATGGTCAAATACATATTAATGACGATAATAATATACTTCATATAATGTCTGTTGAAAAAGGATGCTTTTTAAAGAAATGTGATCTGTTTATGGTTATTTCGCATTATAATTAACATTTTGCTCAGAAATAACAGAATCAAACTGTTCAAACGCAATCCACAAACAGTCTTAACAAGAAACCCTCGGAGACGGGTGATGCTCCCCAAAGGTTGTTTTTTTGTCACAATATTGCACTATATATTCAGATAAAAGGAAACGTCTTAAGGGGCATAACTTTGGACAAAATAATACGATGGATGGTTTAGCAACTAAAACATTTCAAAGGGCCATAACTCTCTAAATAAATCATCTAACAGAACCCACAAATAACATGCGCATCTCCTCAAGGTAGTTAAGCTTCCCCTAAAGCTTCATTGAATTCCAGTCAGTAGTTGGGGAGAAATAGCTCGGACAGGAATTGCACTATATGTACAGTTTATAGAAAATTTCAAAGGACCATAACTCTGTGAAAAATCATCCGACCATAACCGGCTGATAATATGCACATCCCCTGTTTGTAATGAATTGTCCCATAAAGTTTCATTGAATTCCCGTTATAAGTTGCTTAGAAATAGCCCGGACAAGAATTGCACTATATGTACAATGGAAAATTTCAAAGGGCAATAACTCTGTGAAAAATCATCCGACGAGATCCGGCTGATAATATGCACATCTCCTCTTGGTAGTGAAGCTTCCCATAAAGTTTCATTGAATTCCAGTCATTAGTTGCTAATTAGTAGCCCGGACAAGAATTGCACAATATGTATAATGGAAATTTTCAAAGGGCCATAACTCTGTAAAAAATCATCCGACGAGAACCGGCTAATAATATGCACATCTCCTTTTAGTAGGGAAGCTTCCCATAAAGTTTCATTGAATTTCAGTCATTAGTTGCTGAGAAATAGCCCGGACAAGAATTGCACTATATGTACAGTTTATGGAAAATTTCAAAGGGCCATAACTCTGTTAAAAAATCATCCGACCAGAACCCGCTGATAATATGCACATTTCCTCTTGGTAGTGAAGCTTCCCATAAAGTTTCATTGAATTCCGGTCATAAGTTGCTAAGAAATAGCCCGGACAAGAATTGCACTATATGTACAGTTAATGGAAAATTTAAAAGGGATATAACTCTGTGAAAAATCATCCGATCAGAACCCGCTGATAATATGCATATCTCCTCTTAGTAGTGAAGCTTCCCATAAAGTTTCATTGAATTCCGGTCATTAGTTTCTGAGAATCGCCCGGACAAAAATTGTGCACGGACGGACACACGGACGGACAGACGAAGCGGCGACTATATGCCCCCCCCCCCAAAAAAAAAAATAAATTTTGGAGGAGAATAACAAAACAAACTCTGAGTAAATAACTTTTCGCACGTGACAACATAAATGATTGATTTCTGTCCTGTATTTCAAAGAAAATAACATTTTATCTTGCAGTTAATATGCATTTGGTCAGTTTTATGCGTATTTTATATGTCGTCTGTTTAGTTTGAGTCGCAGTCTGAGAAAACTGGGAAAAATGCATGTGCCTAAAGTGTCGTCCCAGATTAGCCTGTGCAGTCCGCACAGACTAATCAGGGACAACACTTTTCGCTTTTATGGTATTTTTAGTTTCAAGAAAGTCCCTCCTTACAGAAAATCAAGTTTAGGCGGAAAAAGTCGTCCCTGATTTTCCTGTGCGGACTGCACAGGCTAATCTTGAATGACAATTTACGCACATGCATTAAGCCCAGTTTTCTCGGAAAAAGGCTGGTTTGTTTTGATCTCTACAATGATATGCCGATGAAACCAGAACCGAACGTGGATGACCCTCACCAACATTTGTTTGATAGAAAAGGACCAACTGAATGTGTATGTGTATCTCTATTAACCTATTTATGCCTAGTGGACTCTCCCATCCTTCTAAAGTTGATCAACTTATTTCCAAAATTAGGGATGTCTATAGTATGTCTATTTCTATATTTAGAATATTTCTTACAGAAATTCCTTTAAGCAAACAGCGCACACCCTGATGAGACGCCGCATCATGCGGCGTCTCATCTGGGTCTACGCTGTTTGCCACTGCTTTTTTTCTAGACGCTAGGCATGAATGGGTAAAGGTTGTTTGAGTTTAACATGCATATCAAGCGCCTGAAACACTTCACAAATTAATTTAACGGTATGTTAGTTAAATATAGTTTACTGGTCGACCTGATTTAACTTAATAATTAAATGTCTGTCAAACTTAACCTATTAATGCATCTTTATAACACACACGAAACTCAAAATACCATACTATTATACATGTTAGCATATTGCCCTAGGTTATCGGGGTCCTCAAACCATATTTAAAATATTGTATTTAGTGTGTGAAACTTAATAGCAATATTTATTTTCCATAAGCATTTTATATTTTGATCAAATATATGACATTCTTTGAACAGCATTTTGCGTACCACTGTAAATGTTGTACGATAAGCGGAAGTACATGTATGTGCATTCTTTTGGAATAACGCCTGATAAAATTTCTCAACAACAAGTGACTGGCTCACAGGCCATGCTAACTTGATTATTTAACTATTAGACATCGCTGGCTTGATACAGCAGCCCAGCGACAATTTGGACCACGCATAGTAATTTATTTCAGATTCGCAGACATTATTTCAGACAACTGTCACAGACATTACGCTCTATTGCCATGTAAACAATACTATTGTGAGAACGAATATTATAACAGAAAATACCAGTTTTCAGAATTATTTCTAGTTTTTTGCTAAAAGATTTTGACGATAAAGATTTAAAAAAAACACATCTTGTCAAAGGAATTTTTTGCCAATCATTTTAAAGTGATGTTCTTTGGCGGTTACGTAAATTCATGTATATTTTATGCAAGATATGATTCCAGAAATGTTATTACACTTTACTATTGTATGTCAAAATTCATATATACACAAAGATACTTTCGTTTCATCAGAGCGAAGTCTTTTGTTTAAGTGACCAATTGACCAAAACTACAAACACGTGCATATTAGTTTTTAACAACGAATAGTATATGTCGGTCAAATTAATCCTTTCATAACGAAAATAGCTTTAACATATATGCACCAGATTCTATTTCTCTGCTTATATCTTTAAAACATGCAGTTTTGCTGATGGCTACGACACACAGACACTATTATATTTCCTATTTGTATAATAACTGATTTGAAAACCCATAACGCGTTTGATAAGATTACCATACAATAATGTATTAAGCGTTCACGACAAGCGTTCAAACAAGAGTTCTTTTTCTGTCTTCATATTTTTATGCGATTGAGGCTACACTGAAATTTATACACTGTCTGCAGACATAGTAATTTTTCAATGTATTTATTTATTATAAATAAACAATCATGTATGAGATATGCGAAAACATATATAGGTTATACTATATGATGCTTGCTCTTGTAATCATATCGAAGCAGAGATTCAATTCTTTTCACCACGCTTTAAAAAGCTGTAATAATGTTCTGAAAAATAGTAAAACATGTCATGTATTTAACATTGTCTTGTACTGATGTTTTATTTAAATTTATATTGTATGAGGTAAATGTTAATATAAATATGTATGTTATTTAAAATGAGTGTTAAATGAAAATATATCATGATGTTCATGAGTTGTATGATTTATATTATGTTTAAAAAGCTTGCATCAATAGATTATACAGTAAGAAAACTTAAACGTCGAAAGATAATAAAGTAAACACATTTTGTATCATTTCATTAACGCATATCTACAATCTAGTTCAGGCTCACAAGACATGTATTGATAAATTGAAAAATAATACTAAACTAATGATCAACTGGTTATTACTTTACATACTAAATGACTTGCTAAAACATGAAGTGCTAATCCAAACAAGCGACTAATCAGTCAGGTATGAGACCAGACGGGAGCGCTCCATGCAATATGTTATTACAATGCACTTTCATCCCTCATACGATAACAGTAAATGAATTATTCACGTAGTTAGTGTGCATGTTTAAATAATAAATATGTTTTCAATTTATGCAGACGGTTAAATTCAGCTCTAAAGCAATGGTATACCATTGAAGCAATACAGAAGGGAGGTGGGGTTATGGTCTTTGTTATAAAGATGATGGACATCGTATGACATTTGTAATAAAAAAAAAAAGATACGTTTGCCATATAGCAATAAAATATTTTATTTTAGCTGCGTTTGTTGTTCATTTGGTCGATTACTGACACCATGTTTCGTGTGATCCTGAAATGACATCAATTTTCATTGTTTACTTTGTTACCACATCACCTTCGTCGATTTATGTTCTCAAAGCATGCTACTGTTCTATAACTACAAAATTGTTTTCTTTGGATATCGGCATATTCGATGCGATCAAGCATTTGAATAGAGAATCGTGATTGAACATATTCTAAGCATCAAACCAAATGGGAATGATAAATCAATTTAGTGTCGCCTTTACACATTATTCTTTGTCGAAGTTGTCGAAGAGAGCAACAACTTGTATTCTATGTTCTGAATCATGTCATATAGGAAGAATGGAATAAGACGGATAATGGACCATCCACCTTTGTGCATTGAGCGTTTGACGATTTTGATCACTGCTTTAATCATTTGTTATGTCGAATATCGTTTTTAAAATACATGTTTGATACTTTTGCAACAAGTTGCATTTGCAGGGCGAAACAAAATAGACAAGCAAATTCGTTGAATTGATATCCCCCGCCAATATACTTCTGGACACAAAAGTTTTCTGGGCGGGTGGAAAACGCCAAAGCACTTCCAATACTAGTATAGTATATGGCTCCGGACACACAAAAAAAGCATTTTTTGAAGATACAAAGGGTCATAACTCCGTTATTATCCAATGGTGTATAATGGCATTTGGCGTGCATCATCCTCTTATCCATATATATATACTCATACTAAAACCTAGTATATTCAATCGCTATAAACTTTGAAAGATATTGTCACAAAACGAATGTATGTTGTCGACGTAAATTCAACAAAAGTATGTGCATTATTTTGGTATAATGAGTCAACGACTGATAACTTTTCTGAAAGAACAAGTGACTGGCTCACAGGCCATGCTTAATTGACAGTTTAACTAGTAGACATTGATGAACTCAAGTCGCCGGCTTGATTAAGCAGCCCGGCGACAATTTAGATCTGGAACTTATGACTAAACATGAGTGTTCGACCACGCATAATATTTTTACCGAATGGCCAATGTATAATTTCAGGTAAGTGTCAAAGACACTATGCTCTAATGCTAATGTGCTGAAAATTGCCACGTATACAAGACAACTGAGAGATAAGAATATTATTACAGAAAATACCAGTTGTCATAAATGTTTCTAGCTAAAATAATGTGAAGGGTTTTTCTAGAAGAAAAATAAAGAATGTAAAAGGAATAATTTACCCATTTTATACGAATGTGCATATGTGATTACGTGAATGAATGTATATTTTATGCGACATATGATGCTAGAAAACTCATCATACTTTAATAGATCAAAAGGCTTTAGTTGGTCAATAAACAAACAAACAGAAGCACCTGTTGCATTAGCTGCAGATAAAGTTATTCATCACTCATCAGTGAAAGGCCTTTATATAAGGCAAGTGACCAATTTGGTAATGTTCTGAGAAAACTGGGCTTAATTCATGTGCGTAAAGTGTCGTCCCAGATTTGCCTGTGCAGTCCGCACAGGCTAATCAGGGACGACACTTTCCGCTTTAATGGTATTTTTAGTTTCAAGGAAGTCCCTCCTTACCGAAAATCAAGTTGAGACGGAAAGTGTCGTCTCTGATTAGCCTGTGCGGACTGCACAGGCTAATCTGGGCAGACACTTTACGCACATGAATTAAGCCCAGTTTTCTCAGAACAACACACAATTTATCAACATTTAAAAACACCTTCATATAACTTAAACAAGAGGGCCATGATGGCCCTGTATCGCTCCACTGTTTTTTATGCGAAAAAAACGCGCAATGCGCATGGGTTGAAATGTACTCAAGCATGTGACTTTCTCTGTCTATCCCTCGTCCCACTGGGCGCTTAAAGTTGGAAGGGTGAGCAATTTTATATATGGAAAAAGTTACTACTGTGTTAACTAAACAGACTAAAAAGCCCGGGAATAGTTCCGTTGAAGCACAGTCCCATTGCTTATAACGTAGGTACATTTATCTCTCCAAAAGATATTGTCGTTCTTTCTATTTCACATATTTTTTGATGCTGAAGATCAAATATACGCATTTGATTTGAAACAGATTCACAAGACCCGTAGGAATCAAAATGCCTTAACCCTTTACCAAACGACACATTTTGGACTTTCCCAATTTGAAAAAGGTTGCAGACGACAATTAAATTGTAATGGAATATTAAGGAAATAATCAGGTAGGGTAGAAATAATTGTGATAAAAGGAGAAATTGCTCATCTTGAGCAATTTCTCATTTTATCATAATTATTTATAATGTCGTCATCTATAAACCCGTAAAATCCTGTTGGTGTTTGGTAAAGGGTTAATAATCTCTGGATCCTTCTTAGAGCCTTTCACACATTTATAACAAATACAATAGTAGCATCTTTCTTTGTAAAGAATCATGTCAAACAAGGGCTGTTTGTTAAACATGCATGCCCCCCCATATGGGCTGTCAGTTGTAGTGGCAGCCATTGAGTGAATACGTTTTTTTTGCACTGTGACCTTGACCTTTGACCTAATGACCTGAAAATCAATAGGGGTCCATCTGTGAGTCATGATTAATGTACCTATGAAGTTTCATGATCCTAGGCGTAAGCTTTCTTTAGTTATCATCCGGAAACCATTTTACTGTGTGAAGTCACCGTGACCTTGACCTTTGACCTAGTGACCTGAAAGTCAATAGGGGTCATCTGCGAGTTATGATAAATGAACCTATGAAGTTTCATGATCCTAGGCGTAAGCGTTCTTGAGTTATAATCCGGAAACCATTTTTCTACGTTGAGTCACCGTGACCTTTGACCTAGTGACCTGAAAATCAATAGGGGTAATCTGCGAGTCATGATCCATGTACCTATGAAGTTTCATGATCCTAAGAATAAGCGTTCTTGAGTTATCATTCAGAAAACATTTTACTATTTCGGGTCACAGTGACCTTTCACCTGAGAATCAATAGGGGTCATCTGCGAATCATGATCAATGCAACTATGAAGTTTCATTATCCTAGGCATAAAACGTTCTAGAGTTATCATCCGGAAACTATTTTACTATTTCCGGTCACCGTGACCTTGACCTTTGACCTAGTGATCTGAAAATCAATAGGGGTCATCTGCGACTCATAATCAATGTACCTATGAAGTTTCATGATCATAGGCATGAGCGTTCTTGAGTTATCATCCGGAAAACATTTTACTATTTAGGGTCACCGTGACCTTGACCTTTGACCTAGTGACTTCAAAATCAGCAGGGGTCATCTGCGAGTCATGATCAATGTACCTTTAAAGTGTCATGATCCAGCGCCTAAGTGTTCTTGAGTTATCATCCAGAAACCATCTGGTGGACGGACATACGGATGACGGACGGACCGACATGTGCAAAACAATAAACACCCTCTTCTTCGAAGAGGGGCATACATATAATTAACAACCCACACATCCCTTAGACCAACAGGCCTGAGAGTATTATGATAATCTCAAGATTATTTCTTATATTTATAAAAAAATTATAAAATGATCAGAAATTTATATGGATTGTTGAGCAATTGACAATCATATCTCCACAATTCATGAGTCACAATTCACAAATGGAACAATGAATCATTATTTATTAAAAAGCAGCATATACGATAGTT
This sequence comes from Dreissena polymorpha, assembly GCF_020536995.1. Taxonomy (NCBI): domain Eukaryota; kingdom Metazoa; phylum Mollusca; class Bivalvia; order Myida; family Dreissenidae; genus Dreissena; species Dreissena polymorpha. Next base: position 45,106,476 of record NC_068356.1, on the reverse strand, counting down.
AAGAACATTGCACTTCATTAATTCCAACACCTTCTCTTGGATACAAAGTTCGAGTTTACAATGCAGTATCATATATTGACTTTTATGGAAATAATTATGTTCATGAAAGTTGTGTTTTAAAATAAATGAGATATTATTAAACTGGTTTAAACACTACAAAAAAGACATTAAATAAACATGTCATCTGAAAATTTTTATCCGGATATATGGTCACTTTCGACATATTTAAATAAATCCAGACTTTTTTCAGTTTATAAGAAAAACATTCAGAACACATGTTCTTACTTCAATCTCTTTGTAAGCAGTCACCATCTGATCTAAAATGGCACTAAATGACAGGGTTTTATCTCATGTTTACAAGTTGTTGTTGTTGTTGTTGGTCACAGCCACACGGCCGCAGTAATCTCCCCTGGTAAATGTCATATGTTCAGTTTTGTGACCTCCTGGGACAGGGTCAAATTTGAGCCCTGGGGAATAATTTGAACAAATTTGGTAGAGAACTATTAGATATCACAACATACCAAATTTAGTAGCCCTAGGCTCTATAATTAAGAACAAGAAGATTTTTGAAGTTTGTACAAAATAGGCCTTATTTAAGCAAATGTTCATTTTTGTGACCCCTGGGGCAAGGTCAAATTTGTTCCCAGGGGCATAATTTGAAAAAATTAAGTAGAGAACTATCAGATGTCACTACCTACCAAATTTGATAGAAATAGGCCCAATGGTTATGGACAAGAAGATTTTTATAGTTTGCACAAAATGGGCCCAATATAAGCATATGTTCAATTTTGTGACCCCTGGGGAACGGTCAAATTTGATCCCAGGGGCTTGATTTGAACAAACTTGGTAGAGGACTATAAGATGTCATTACGTACCAAATTTGGTAGCCCTGTGCCATACAGTTATGGACTACAAGATTTTTAAAGTTTGCACAAAATAGGACTTATATAAGCAAATTTTCGATTGTTTGACCCCCCAGGGTGGGGTCATATTTGACCCCAGGGGCATAATTTGAACAAACTTGGTAGAGGACTATTAGATGTCACTACATACCAAATTTGGTAGCCCTAGGCCCAATGGTTATGGACAAGAAGATTTTTAAAGTTTTCACAAAATAGGCCTTATATAAGCAAATTTTCAATTTTTTGACCCCCCGGGGTAGGGTCAAATTTGATCCCAGGGGCTTAATTTGAACAAACTTGGTAGAGGACAATAAGATGTCACTACATACCAAATTTGGTAGCCCTTGGCCCAATGATAATGGACAAGAAGATTTTTAAAGTTTGCACAAAATAGGCCCTATAAAAGCACATTTTCAATTTTTTACCCCCCGGGGCAGGTTCAAATTTGACCCCAGGGGCATAGTTTGAACAAACTTGGTAGAAAACTATAAGATGTCACTACATAGTAAAATTGATAGTCCTAGGCCCAATGGTTATGGACAAGAAGATTTTTAAAGTTTGCACAAAATAGGCCTTATACAGCAAATTTTCAATTTTTTAACCCCCCGGGGCAGGTTCAAATTTGACCCCAGGGGCATAATTTGAACAAACTTGGTAGAGGACTATAAGATGTCACTACATACCAAATTTGGTAGCCCTACGCCATACGGTTATGGACAAGAAGATTTTTAAAGTTTGCACAAAATAGGCCTTATATAAGCAAATTTTCAATTTTTTGACCCCCCGGGGCAGGGTAAAATTTGACCCCAGGGGCATAATTTGAACAAACTTGGTAGAGGACTATAAGATGTCACTACATACCAAGTTTGGTAGCCCTAGGCCCAATGGTTCTTGGCACGAAGATTTATAAATTTTGCACAAAATAGGCCTTATATAAGCACATTTTCAATTTTTTGACCCCCAGGGGCAAATTCAAATTTGACCCCAGGGGCATCATTTGAACAAATTTGAAAGAGGTTCACCACAGGAACATTCCTGAGAAATTTCATCAGAATTGGACCAGTAGTTTAGGAGAAGAAGATGTTTTAAGAAAAAGTTAACGCACGCACGGACGCACGCACGCACGCACGCACACACGACGGACACAGGACCATGACATAAGCTAAAAATGAATTTGTCGGTCGCATTAATCTGTTCATACTCGAAATAACTTAAACGTGTATGCACGAAATTCTATTTCTCTTCTAAAAGCTTGAAAACCTAAACATCAACGCGTTTTTTAGTTTTGCTGATGGCTAGGACACACAGAAACTAATATTTTTTCTATTTATATATTAAATGCTTTAATATTTACCCCAAGTGAGTTATAACACTTTTACCATTCAAAATGTATTAAGTGTTAAATTCACGATATGCGTTCAAACAAAGTGTCTTGTTTTGCCATCATATTTACATTTGATAGAGGTTATCTAAAACTAATATGTATATACTGCCTGCTAACATATAAATTATTTTATTTAATAATCAATTATTTAAAAACAATCATATATGAGATACTAGATAATTATATGTATTTGGTACTATAATTATGTATAATGCTTGGTCTTGATTTCATATCGAAGCACGGATTTAGTTTTTTGATCGAGCTTCAATAAGCTATTAATGTTTTTCTGGAAGACAGTGAACTGTCTCTCGTAATGATGTTTTATTTTAATTTCAATTATATAAGGTCAATATTTATGTACACATATGTATTTTTTGTGAGACGATGATTACAGCAATATATATCCCGATACAGTTCAGAAGATATATTATTTCGATATCGTTCAAAAAGCGTCCATCGATATATTTTAATGAAAAAATACTTTGCCGTCGTAAGCTTATAAATTATAACATATTTAGTTGCGTTTCATTTACGTGACTCTAAAATTAAATTCAAACTCACAAAAATGTAATATGAATTTAATTTGATTTTTTTTAAACACACACGCAAATATGGCAGAACTCATACACGTGATGCTTTAATCCAATCTTAGTTTAATGTTCATGCAAATCAGAGATGTGTTCTATTGTTTACCAAGTGTTCGATGCAAAATAATTCATATTACTTATATTGGTGGCTTTTCCAAGATGTGGATCAGTTCATAACATTTCGATTTAGGTTTTTTGTGTTATGTAGGTTGATAATGGTATATAAGCTGCCTTGCCGTCAGTAATGGACCATCAGGTGTCAATAAACGAGCATCTAATTATTGCAGAGTTTTCTTTCGTCTTTAATGCACATTACAATGCCCATGTCACTACATTATAATAACAACTCATATATCGTATAGTGGTATACATTTTATATTTGCATCTGTTTGCTTAAGTAGGGATGGATGTTCACACGCTGTAATGCTATTGATAGCTAGATGCATGCAACACCAACGTAGCATCTACATGATTGAAGTATTCAACATAAATTTCATCTCACATTTATATGCAAGAGCGTGTTGTTTTGTAACTCATAAAGTAAATTGAAATTAAAATGCAATAACCTTCTGGTAAACAATTGCCCACAAATTGAAGCTGGTTAGGGCAAAAAAGTAGCAAATATGCATGTTATATTCAATTACGCAATTATTTTTGCAATTATAAAATAGTATACCCAGTAGACGGGCACATGGTATATCTGTATTTAATTATTGGATTCCGATAAACGAGTGATCAAATTGTAATTACTTAACAGATTGAATTAATGCATAAATACATTAATTTTTCTACCTAAAACTGAGGTGTCAATGCAAACAAATGACTTATCAGTCGTGGATCAGACCAGACAAGTCAATGGATTTAATATTTTGTCAATACAATTTAATGTAGGATGATAGCAATGATATGATGAATGAACATGTTCAAAAGCGTTTTGCTAAAGCATAATGTTTATAAAGAATGTTGAATGTTGAATTTAGTTCTGTCATGTCTTTTTTACATCGTATGACATTTGGCAGAAAAAATTGGAATTAGTTACCATAAAACAGCATATATATATATATATATATATATATATATATATATATATATATATATATATATATATATATATATATATATATATATATATATATATATATATATATATATATTAAGGCTATTTGTATAGTTACGGTACCGATTACTGACACCTTGTTGCATGTAATAACGAAATCACAACCGATTACATTTTCTACTTTGTTTATACCTTAGCTTCGACAATTTATGTCATTAAAGCATGCTTCTCTTCTATGACTACAACATTGTTTTTGGATATTGGAACATTGCCGGAATATAAAATCGTGACTAAACATATTCTACACTTCAAACAAATAGGGATGATCAATCAAGTCGCTTTTACTCAGTGTCCTGTGTCGATGAACAACAATGGTTATGCTTTAATATTAGTATACAGATATGTAAATGTAAGGCAAATGTAAGAGGCAGAGGTAAATTGGAAAACGATTGGTAAGTAAACGGGTACACATATTTTGCATGAACGAAGCAATTTCATGGTTACAGCATATATGACACACCAAACGTTTGGTCGATTTAACGATTGTTTTCGTGTTGTTTTTTTTCTGAATGCAGTAATTGTGACCAGTCTGGATTTGAGAAGACTACTGATTCCGTTATATATAATATTAATAGTGTGCAGTTAACTAAAAGCAATGTAATCTTGCATGTTATAAGTGCCGCCTATTAATATGTGTGTGTTTGATTATCTCGAATGTGTACTCAGTCATGCAAGATTCTGCTATAACGATGGCGATAAGTGGATAGTAAATTCTCACACTTTTTGCCTGGACCGTTCTTTCCTTTGATCACCGCTTTGAGCATTTGTATGTAAAGTGTTGTGGTATAGTTATGTCCTTTATTGTTTAGTTGATTGGTCCCTTGCCTTGAGTACAAGACTAGCAGATTGGGACATTTCTCTCCTGATAATGGTTGTTAAGTTTCAGTATTCTTGCATTTTATTTATTGTATGACATCGTGTTATTGAAAGTTGCTATTTGTAATGCTGAGATAAATAGTAAACCATTGAGTTATTTATTTGAATCTAAATCGATATTCCATAAATAGTAAACCATTGAGTTATTTATTTTAATCTAAATCGATATTCCATAAATAGTAAACCATTGAGTTATTTATTTGAATCTAAATCGATATTCCATAAAAAGTAAACCATTGAGTTATTTATTTGAATCTAAATCGATATTCCCTGAGATAAATAGTAAACCATTGAGTTATTTATTTGAATCTAAATCGATATTCACTTTGATATAAATAGTAAAACCATTGAGTTATTTATTTCAATCTAAATCGATATTCCCTAGTAAACCATTGAGTTATTTATTTGAATCTAAATCGATATTCCCTAATAAACCATTGAGTTATTTATTTGAATCTAAATCGATATTCCCCAGTAAACCATTGAAATATTTATTTGAATCTAAATCGATATTCCATAGTAAACCATTGAAATATTTATTTGAATCTAAATCGATATTTTCACTTTTTAATCTGAATTGTACTTCTTTGAGGGAAAAGTAAATTTACTTGTGTTTTGTGTTTATCTTATTTTGAGGTTCATTATGATTGTTTCATATTAATAAGAGCTTTAAACGATGTTATTAGAGCCGATTCATGAGAAAATCCTACGCCAGGAGCGAAACTACGGACCAGCCTGTGCAATTATGTGTGCTGCCACCCCCCCCCCCCACTTTCACCGATTCAAGTAGGTCGATCGTCATTTACTGGCACAAGAACGCGAAGTTACATGTTTACCAACTTACCAATGTGTGAGTATTTTAACTGACTGCTCCAATACGACTGCAATATTGCTCTACATGGAAAAATTCAAAGAAAGCCTTTTTGGTAGAGAGAATGGCAGTTTAGTGCTTACAATGTATAGTTAACACTGCATATATAAAGGGACCTTTACAATCGTAGTATGACAGGGTCACTACAAGGTCAATATGTCTTCTAGTAAATCGGCGTTAATAAGCAAGAGTGAGGCTATCGTTACAGTGCATGATGATAGCGCAGTCTAGTTTTCATTGTTAATGATGCATATAATGACAGTAAAATACAAACTGCTGAAATAGTATAGTATGCCATGTCAACAGGAAAATATTAAACTTTCATGAGCACCATCCTGTGTCATTTATATTCACACGTTACGAATATTTCGTTTAAATTTTGGGACATGGACTTTAATTCATCATAATATTAACTGTATAAAAAGTTTATATATGCCATGAATAAAATGAAATAATTGATATACGGCTGAAAAATAAACGAGTGGTACAAATGGAATTACCTGATAATGCATAAATGTTCGTCGTCAATCATTATTTTAACAGTTAAGGGGTGCTGCTGCAGTTTTGCTGATTTTTTTCCATCTAATAGATTTTGTCAAAAATTTATATTTAAGATATATATACAAATACTATATGAAAAATGAAATAAAAGCAAAGGGTCACCGGCCTTGTTTTGATTTTATTCACCATTATATAACATGTACTTTTTCAATAAAACTGAAAAATCTCTAATTGCGTAAAAATAATTAATAACTTATGTAATTGGGAACATGTAGATATTATATAAGCTAAGATACACCAAACTACATTTAATTAAACCACACATTATCAACAAAATGGAGTACACAAGTTAAATTTTAAGAAATTTATTTTTATAATTTTTATGTCACCCAAAAAAAAAACGTCATTATTTTACTATTGTAACCATATAAATGAAATTTAATTTTTGTGTGTCTAATAGAATTCTGTGAAACTGCTCCGTTATGTTCATCTATGTATTGTCATCATAAAACACAAATAAAATACAGCAATTAGTCAAAATCCAAGTACCGGTACATAGATTTTTAGAAATATGCATAAACATTAGAAATTGTTTACAATCTTAACTAGGATCACAACAGCTTACCAAAAGACATTAATAAATCAAAGTACTGACAGTACTGGTGTGACGATGCTTTTGAAGAGGATTGATATAAAAGCATCTATTTAAGTTTATCTACATCACCACAATTGTGTATGTGGGTACGAAAATTTTGGGTAGGAAAAAAATGGATACGAAAATGTTGGGTACACAAATTATGCCAAAAAAAAAATTGGGTACGAAAAAAGATTTGGTTACGAAAAAAAAATTGGAAGGAAAAAAAATGGGTACGAAAAAAAAAATTGGGTACGAAAAAAAATGGGTACGAAAAAGTAGGGTACGAAAAAAACATTGGGGCTAAGTAGTACCCGTGGGGTACTTGATCCATTCAGCGAAACTGGGAGGCGGATTCCATTCTCGATCAAATATAACAAGAAATATCTTTAAAAAGATATTCGACGTGTATTGTCTGTACCACTTATCTTAAAAAAACGTTATGTTACAGTAAAACGTTTAATTTCACATGTATATCATACCGAACTTCATATTTCGTTGCTTCCTTTGCTTAGTTAATGATGCTATGTGTACGGACGTGATTTCACATGCCCATGTGCATGAACATATAATATTTCTCTTTTGATTATTTTTTTCACTTATTCAATAAGCTTAGGCATGTTTGTTCGTTAAGTACGGCAATAATTTCATGATGATTCCCAAATGTAGGTATGAGCACATAGTCGTAAGAGCACTTGAATACGTGAGTTCGCACATGAACACATGGTAAGGTTAACTAAATCTCCGCGATATGACCTAATATGTGTTTAAAACAGCAAACAATGTCCAACAAACGAATGAATTATCAAACATAGTATGCGCACTGATGTGGCTCTGTAATTTATGTTTGAAAAGTTTATTAAATATGCAAAATGAGAAAGCACGCATAACAGCGCGTTTCACAAGATGTCTTACGGCTATTATGTTGTTTATATACCACAGTCGCTACAACGTTTACAAATGGCAGGTTCGAAATAATTCGTTTTCTTTACACTCATGATCGCGTTGAAAGTTTATTATACACGTTTTAATTCGCAATTTATTTACTGAATCACAACAAATGTCAAGTACAATACAGAAAATGCATTGTTGTTTCATTGATCTATAAACATATAATGGATTGATTATAACTGATTTAAAATTAACGTTTTCAAACTATTATGACATCTTTTTACCAGAAAATGCTGTCCTATTCATAGCTGAGCTTCCTATACCTTTATCAATGATAATGAGCGAGGTATGCCAATTAGAAAAATCGAGCTATTTCAATTGGACTGGCTCGGTCTTTTACATAGGTCGCCATTGTGAAGAATGTTTTCATGGTATGATAACTTAGACGAGTTGCTTCGCAGCATCGTCAAAAACAAAATTTAATCATAAGCATAAGACCATACGGAATCAAACTCGACCTTAATCATTAATATTACATGTACTTGTTCACAGATTTCGGCATGTTTTGAAGTTTTTGATTAAATGCTTTAAATTGATAAATGTAAAAAAAAAACAGGACTAAAGCGCTCCAGTATAAAACAAGAATGAAATTAAAGAAAGTAGAAAAAAAGTTTAAAAAAAAAGTTAACCCCACCTGGAATCGAACCACTGACAATTGTATTATGAACCAAAACGGTAATTTCTTATGATACTTATAACAAAAATATTGAGTTGTGATAATAGCATCAGCGGTGTTATTATAAATATATCCTCGCTTAAATAACCTGCGGCAACACCCCTTAACGTCGATTATCGTCGAATAGACATTTTTTGTTGCGTTTGCTATTAGCCTCATTAGTTTGGCGTTAAAAATGAATAAAAATTGAATATTGTTTCTGAATATCTTTGAAAATGTCCGAAATTTGGATTTGACATAACAATATAGTTGCATAACCACGGATTACGACTTACGCTGTCGCTTTCCGAAATGAATTACTTTCTCAGTACCCTAATGGCTTTCCAGGAGCCTTAGCAGGATATGAAGTCCTGTTAACACCAGCTGTTTTTGAAGGCATGTGAAACGTTGCCTACATACACACAGAACAATAAATAAACCATATAACTTCATATGATCATCATTGGGTCATTACCCATAATGTAGAAAGGCAAGATAATATTTAAAAGTTAAAAGTCATACAAATTGAACAATCCTCAAGCGACGATTAAAAATTATTCACTGTTATGGTGCTTTATTGACCAAACCAAACAAATATACAGAACATTCTTCTTTTATACAACATCGAACGTAGACAGACAAAAATCAATATTCTTAAAAGTCTGCATACGCGTTGTCATTCCTTTGTCGGATGAATGTATCATCTCTAGAAAGTCTATACTCCTGTATTATGTTTGTGTAAATCAAGATTGTTATTAAGTTTGTCATGCAATGCGATCAAATATACAAAATAAACAGTATATTTGTAAGTTTTTATTTTTTGTATGTCTAAATGTATGTGGCACAAGATAGATATTTACAAGAACGTCTGATGTTCTTAACTTCGCATTTTTATATATAATAAAACCCATTCTAAAACATCCTCGTATAGCCAGACATGCATTTGCAAAGTATAAGTGATGTCTTGTTTAGGAATATTCCCGTAATGCACTGGCTAAAATTCTATAAAGCTGTTTGTTTGGTTAATGAACATCACTGGAATTTTAAAAGGCTGTTAGTTGAGTTAATGAAGATAACGTCCCCCGAGCATCGTATAGGTTCCACAACACGCATCGTTGGAAAAGTTATTTTACGGGTCTACTAAAAGACAAATATTGATCGAATTCTAAAGATAAGTGAACGGATTTGTGGTCCTAAGCTTGGCGTTGTAAAACAGTTATGATGCACGAACAAAGATGATATGATGGCTTGCACATAGTTTTGAGTGGTTTAATATTATTTTATGTTGGCTACGAATGAGTTGAGTTGAACAGAGGTAAAGCAGATCAATTACTTATTTAAAAAAGTATTTCCATTCTCGATTCGTATAAACGAATGTCTTGTTGTACTTCGCGGTTAACAAAGGTAACTTTCACTCTTTATCATTATTTCTATACTTAAATTATATATTTTTAAACCAACATAAAAAAAAACGTTTAATCAATTTATAAGCCCATTCAACACATGTTCATGTACCAAGTGAGTGTTTGTGTGCCGTATGCATAGATATGGTTGCGGGAAATTACAATGGATTTGTGCCACACAAAAAAAATAAAAAACGAGCATTTTGAATCTCATGAAATCTATGTAACCATACCACATCCGGCGTTGAAATTTAGGGTATTGCTATAAAGAACACTGATTTTTAATGGGTGTAGTTTATTTTACGAAATATTTTGCGAAATATTCGCTGATTTTTAGTATTTATGTTACTTTAATAAATATTGTCACACAAATTATGTTAAATAATAACAAACCTTTGTAGATATGATGGATATGTCGCTTCAATGTTTTAATCGAGACGAGCGAAAAAGGTTTTTTTTTATCCAGTGCAGGGCTCTTCATTAACGTATTAAGATATTGAAGACAATGAAATATATTTTTACAAATATAGAAAACGAAATGTTTGATTGTATCATGACGTGTCGTCTATAATAAGGAGGAGGCATAAATAGGTTGCCTTCATCAAATTACAGACTATCATATTATCAATAAATTCGTGTTTTCATATAGAATACTAGTCCTGTCATGTCTTACTTCTACTACTTCTTCTACTACTACTACTTTAACAGCAACAACAACAACTACTACTACTCATGGAAGGTCTGCAAATTCATTAGAATTCGTGCTGCAATTAAATGGTCTACGGACCGATTTGCCGACTTGCCGGCTGATAAGGTAGATAGTTCATGTTGCAAACTATCACTGAACCGAGAACTATGTATGATTACTGACGCACATTTATAAGGAAAGTGACATTTTGAACGTCTATTGCATTGGTAATTGTTTCCTGATGTTCATCGTGTATACTTTAACACCAAGCCATCATCTTATATGAAAAGAAATAATGACAGTATTGAATATCAAAATCGTTTCTTACTCTTGTATTATAGTTTCATATAACAGGTAATAATATTTCATTCGGATATGAGTTAATTTTTCAGAGAAATAGACCGTCTCAGTTGTCTAGTCAGATACCATTAACGTGATTCAGTTGTTTTCTGAAATTTTCGGACAGACCTACAGTGAACGTTGATTCGCTTATTGCGTGCAGAGGTATAACTGATGTGAAATTGTCTACAATCGTAATATTTTTACGATTAAACCTACTAGTATTATGTTTATATCAAGTTGAACAAGCGAATTCGTTGAATTGATATCCCCCGAAAAATAAATAATTTTGTTGGTGGATTGGTGCAAATCCCTTGATATACGGTATAATTTTGAAAAACAAAAATTGAGCACAGGGTAATTGTTGTTATGAACATTTTTTCTAATGATTTCTTGGGTATTCATTCATGAAGTTTCATGTTGAAATATTGTATTGTATCTGAGATGAGGCCCTGAAAAGATACTTCATACAAAAACAACAAAGGGCAGTTATTCTTATGCAAGAAAGTTAAAGGTTTTGATTTTTAAGAATGATTCTTCTCTGCATTGATATCAATACATCTATAAAGTTTCTTGTTGAAATCTTGTATAGGATTTGAGACATAGGCTGTAAAAGTTACATTATACAAAAAAGACAATAACCCTTATTTAAGAAAGTGTAATGTTATGTTTCGTGGGCATGTCACTTCTCCTCATTGATATCTATACATCCATGAAATGTCATGTTGATATATCACACAGTTTCATAGATATAACTCTGAAATGTGTGTTACAGACGGACAGACTGCCAGACTGATAGACAACGCCAATGCTATACCCCTCCGCCTTTGCGAAACCATCTGACCATGCAAACTGGCAGTTACGTATACACATTTGATTTACATAGGGATTTAAATATTGTTTTATAAATACTCAAATCTACGCAAGTGACAATTATGTTAACGAGGAATTATCTTATATTACATTAAATTAAATAGAATGCAAGCCCGAAAGCTAAAATATTTTTGATTTGAGAAACACTTTGTAAAAATCATTAATACGTCCAAGAAATCAACGTCGGTTATTATTTCAAAACGTTTTGTAAAAATATTAAATTTAGATTTATCGATCCATTCAAAACTTTTTGTTTCGTTATAAAGTCGTTCAGATATGCAAATAGAGCTTAAATGTATTGGTACAAACATATATGTATAGACAAACACTATAGTTTATACACGTCTCACTTTTGTACATAAAAACGCAGTCAATCAGTACAAAATCAATATAAATATATAAGCTAACCTTCAAACCCCATCTAAAAGAGTTATAGCTAACCTTCAAAACCACTCTAACAGAGTTAAGAGAGAACTCATAGTACGTGTCACTGTAGTGGCGAATATACCCTTCCTCCAACGCTGCATATAGAAGTTGTTATACTAAAACAATTGCGACGTTGCCTGTTAAGAAACAACAGAGAAATTATTTAATTAAATTGTGTAGAAAACCAATATTCAAAGTTACAAACAAATATTCAAACAGTGCTACTAATTAATAGTTGACGATACAGTTTAATGCGTGTATATAAAATCTCAACGGATTTGACTGGAACCAGCATAGCTGGATCAAATCCGTGTCTTCATAGCCAACCACGTGATGTTAGCCGACCCACGTGGTACACTAAGTTTCTCGTTGTTATTTTTAGTTTTTTAAATCATGGTAATGTATTTTTTTTTTAAACTTGTACAGTGTTTTCAAAAGAAATGATACTACTTTTAATAATATAATACTTAAACGAAATACAAAATCGTACACAATTTAGGAGGATTTGCTTGTGATGGTTGAGATTGTATGTGAGAGCATGGAACGACAACTGTGAGAGAAGATTGATAAAATCTATGATAATGAAAATACAATACTATGATAATACTAATAGAAACTAATACATGCATTAATATTTCATCAATGAGTGATTTAAAAAGTTAAAGCAAATTTACAGCTTTACTGAATATCTGTGTATTTTTTAATGGTTTTGTGAATAGTGAATTAATGTTCTCAAAGAAAAATCACAAAATGCACGTGCATTCTTTTAGAATATCACTCGATAACATTTCTCAAACAAGAAGTGACGACTGTCTCACAGACCATGCTACATTGACTGTTTAACTAGTAGATATTGATGAACCGAGTCGCCGGCTTGATTAAGCAGCCCAGTGACAATTTGGATCTGGAAGAAACGACTCAAGATGAGAGTGCGACCACGCATGATAATTTATTATCGAATGGCTTATACAAATGTACATCATTTCAGCCAACTGTCAAAGACATTATGCTCTAATGCATATGTGCAGGAAATTGCCATGTATACAAAACTACTTTGAGAAATGAATATGATGACAGAAAATACCAGTTGTAAGAAATGTTTCGAGCTCAAAGAATGTGGCGGTAAGCGTGTTTGTCTCCTAAAAAAATGTATCTTGTCAATGAAATTGGTTGCCCATCATTTAAAAGCAAAATAGTGATGTCCCTAAGCGATTACGTGTATATATAAATATATGTATATGTTATGCGAGATTTGATTTCACACACATTGTTTATAAGTTATTACACATGAATAGATCAAAAGGCTATAGTTTTTTTCTATAATTCATAAATAAACAAATAGAAGCTTTTGTACCATTATCTGGAGATAAATCCTATACTCTCGAATCGGCCAGTAGCTAAATTGTATTTGTCGGGCGCGTTGATTTTTTCCTATTGGAAATAACGTGAACATTAACGTGAACATACATGCATCCGATTTTTTCTCTCCGTTCACAACCTGCAAAATTGAACACTAACGCGTTTTAATAATTTTGCTAATTGCTAACACGAACGCTACTATATTTTCAATGTGTACAGTAACTGATTAAAAACATACCCAAAAACGAATTTCGATAGTATTACACTTTATAATTTGTTAAGTATTAATATATGTATTAAAATAACTTATTGGTCGTATAGTGATAGTTTTTAATGCGTGTTTTGGTAACCAAATTAGGTAAAGAAGTCCGCACGCTCTAATGCTTATGATAGCTGGTTGCATGCACGTATACAGGTGACTGATGTGCATAAATAGTTTCTACCTTTATTCCATCTCACCTATACATGCCAGACAAATTTGTACAACGATACATAAAGTAAACTTAAGGAAAACACATTTCAAATAACATGTTCGTAGACAATGTCACACAAATTCAATGTAACACTTTTAACAGAAAAGTGCACATTAACAAACCAAACGCAATGTCGGACTGACATTTGAAACAAGTCGAGAATTTGATTATTTGACGTCAAGGACGCTTAGGTTTCTCCCATGGAATTGTAATCAAATGGCCATAATATTGAGTCCACTATATCAAACATCTAGACAGTGCATTTGAGCTGTACTCTGTGAAAAGGGGGTTTAATACATGTGTGTAAAGTGTTGTCCCAGATTAGCCTGTGCAGTCTTCACATGCTAATCAGGGACGACACTTTCCGCCTAAACTGGATTTTGCTTAGAAGAGACATTCTTGAAACGCAAAATATCATAAAAGCGAAAAGTGTCGTTCCTGATAAGCCTGTGCGAACTGCACAGGCTAATCTGTGACGGCACTTTACGCACATGCATCAGACCCCTTTTACACAGAGCACGGCTCATTTAAGCTCCATTTGTCTGTAAAACTATTATTAGTCTCGCTCTGGGGAAACTAGGCTTAATGCATGTGCGTAAAATGTCGTTCAGTCCGCACAGGATAATCAAAAACGACTCTTTCCTCTGTTGTGCTATGTTTCGTTTAAAGGAAGTCTCTTCTTAGCGAATTTATGTCAAATAAGTCGAAAAGTGCGATACATAATCAGACTTTACGCACATGCCTTATGGTCAAATTGTAATCGAGAGTCGAGTCTTGAATACAAAAACGCCACCTTTCTTGACTAATGAGTGACTTCATTTTGAAATTAAAATAAAAATGCACCCAAGGTATAACCAGATATTTTTTGCATGCATGCTGGACTATCGATAAAAAAATGCCATAAATAAAGGACCTCATATTTTAATAAGGTTTCTCCCCTGGTGTTGCAGGTAAAGTTTGAATATGTGAATGTATACGTCAGCTTTCTTCAAACCTTCGTCAGGTCATATTTAAATGCTATGTCAATCAACTTTAAACACATTTTTATTAACTCACTTCTGTACAACATGCATATACGTATATACAATTAGTTCGAATAACTGCCCTGAAAAGGCTTTATGGCAACTCAAGGCAATGATCTTTGTTTTGTACTTTTTCCTGCTTTTTCAAATATTGTAAAAAAAAAGGAATTTGGTTAATATGAGTATTTATTTTATTTCATCGAGCATCAGAGAGTTGTTATTATAATGCTCTCGTGGATATTCAACCGTTGAGTAATTGAAAATAAATTGTCATTAAATCATTTATTTCGTTTGGTTTTATTTTTTCATTTGAAAAACAATCGTAATTGTTTATTACTAGCATTTGTTAGAGAGCTATTCGGGGCTCAATGGAACCTTCGATGCGATTAAACACCAACTGCATCGAGCGGGCGGGCGGGCCGGCCGGCGGGCGGGCGGGCGGGCCGGCGGGCGGGCGGGCCGGCGGGCGGGCGGGCGGGCGGGCCGGCGGGCGGGCGGGCCGGCGGGCGGACGGACAGACACGGGCGGACGGACAGACAGACACGGAAGGACGGACAGACAGACAGACAGACAAAGCCACTCTAAACGAATTACGAGAGAAAATGGTTCTACAAATTATTAAAGTGTACAACGATTATGTACTTTATAACAACTTTCACATCTGTTGGAAATATATAAAAGGTCCTTAAAGGAAATTGAAATAAAATGATTTATATTCTTTAAATAAATTAAAATATATTCTAACACGGCACGCGACTTGTTTACTATAGACAAAGAATGAAATCAAGTGTGGGTTATTCTGCAATAAATTATGGGCGGAGCTTAATGTTTCGAAGATAGTTTCCGAATAAATACATAAAATATTGCTGTAAAAATACACGTGCTAAAACCCGCTCAAAAAGAAATGTAATAAATTAAGCATATATATAAATGTAATGAAATAACAAATTGTATATTTGGTGACAAGTGGCATAACCACGCCTACAAAACATTTATACGTGTCAGCTTTTCAGTGGCACCAATAAACGTGACGTCATTTAGTTTCTACGAGTGTTGTTCTCAATGAAAGTGACGTCATTTGCAAAATATTTATGAATGAAAACGACGTCATATGTTTGTACAATTCAATTACGTCACTAAATCGTGAACTTTGTACTAAGAAGGGCGGAGTATTGAAAAATATAGTTCGTATTCAAAAGCTTGAACCAAATCAATCAGAATCGTATTAGAATCGAAATACTCGTGATTCGCACTCGTGATTTAATTCCTACGCATCTATACTCCTTATTGTGGGTAATTCGACAACACATTATGATAGAAAAATATTATTTCTTAATTAACACAAATAAACAATTAAAGACAATGTACTTTGTACATTATAAACAGTTCTGTAGTTTTACACAGTGGAGGATTGCTAGTTATTCCGATCTCGTCGCTACGGAAATGATCCACCTACCTCTCATGCATGAAGTTCATGTGTTACCAGCATGAGTATGTGCCCTTAACACTTGTTAAACAGCTTACCATAAACATTGAAAAGTGTTAGTTGGTTTGCTATTAGCTTCATAAGTTTGGCGTTAAAAATGAATAAAAATTGAATATCATTTCTAAATATCTTTGGAAATGTCTGAAAATTGGATTTGACATAACAATATATGTGCATAACCACGGATTACGACTTACGCTGTCGTTTTCCGAAATGAATTACTTTCTCAGTACCCTATCGGCTTTCCAGGAGCCTTAGCAGGATATGAAGTCCTGTTAACACCAGCTGTTTTTGAAGGCATGTGAAAAGTTGCCTACATACACACAGGACAATAAATAAACCATATAACTTAATATGATCATCATTGGGTCATTACCCATTGTGTAGAAAGGCAAGATAATATTGTAAAGTTAAAAGTCATACAAATTGAACAATCCTCAAGTCACGATTAAAAAATGCTTTTCTGTCATGGTGCTTTATTGACCAAACCAAACAAATATACTGAACATTCTTCTTTCATATGACTTTGAACGTAGACAGACAATAATCAATGATCTTAAAAGTCTGCATACGCGGTGTCATTCCTTTGTCGGACGAATGTATCATCTCTAGAAAGTCTATACGCCTGTATTATATTTGTGTAAATCAAGATTGTTATAAAGTTTGTCTTGCAGTGCGATCGAATATACAGAATAAACAGTATATTTGTAAGTTTTTCTTATTGCGTTTGTCTAAATATATGCGACAGATACCCACACGAACAGGGGCGTAGCTAGCATTTATTTAGCTGTAGGCCCGGCTATGATACATGCAAACGGGGGGTCCGGGAGTCCTACCCCCGAAAATTTTTTAATCCTATAACGCCTGTGGTGAGATTTAAAGCATATCTAGACGAATAATAAGTTAAGAAAATATAAGACTTTGGCATGTGTTCCTTTGATATATTACTATTTTATCTCAATGTCGGAGAACTAAATTTTACTGTATTACTGTATCTTTATACCAGAGAACTAAATTTTACAATAATATGGAACAGAGAAACATTTAAAAGTGGAACACTCCACTTATTTACAAGTCAAACCATGGGAATTATTTCTGCATGTCTATAACGGCACGTTTTTGTTCGGCATCAAGGGACCGAACCGACCAGGATTCAGTCAATGGATCGGGATACGGGGGCAAGTGCTCCATTTTAAATTTCCGCGGTCATAAACATCATTCGGAATGATAATTGAAAATCCAACGATAATCGATTACAACTTACTGTAGTGTTGAAAAACAGACAAGTAGATCTACATAGATCTATGTAGATCTATGTAAACTTGTAACAGCCAGTCACGTTAAAAGAAGCGAGCTAAAATCTTTGCACATAGAAATAAGTAGAGTCGATAATTGGAAGATATGTCCTTTGAACACGATCAGAATCCATTGTCTGAGGATTATGTCAATATGAAATGCAGATTTCTAACACCTCGCCTCCCTCAGGGTTAACATTTTAATGCGTTTTTCGAAGTTGAAGCATTTTTTTCATGTTTCCAAATAAATTGTAGGCCCGGGCCTGCTGTGCCTAATAGCAGCTACGTCCCTGACGAACGTCTGATGTTCTAATCTTCGCATTTAAATATCAAATAAAACCCATTCTAAAACATCCTCGTATAGCCAGACATGCATTTGCAAAGTATAAGTGATGTCTTGTTTAGGAATATTCCCGTAATGCACTGGCTAAAATTCTATAAAGCTGTTTGTTTGGTTAATGAACATCACTGGAATTCTAAAAGGCTGTTAGTTGAGTTAATGAAGATAACGTCCCCCGAGCATCGTATAGGTTCCACAACACGCATCGTTGGAAAAGTTATTTTACGGGTCTACTAAAAGACAAATATTGATCGAATTCTAAAGATAAGTGAACGGATTTGTGGTCCTAAGCTTGGCGTTGTAAAACAGTTATGATGCACGAACAAAGATGATATGATGGCTTGCACATAGTTTTGAGTGGTTTAATATTATTTTATGTTGGCTACGAATCAGTTTAGTTGCACAGAGGTAAAGCAGACCAATTACTTATTTAAAAAAAGTATTTTCATTCTCGATTCGTATAAACAAATGTCTTGTTGTACTTAGCGGTTAAACCTTGTATGCCCAGTGGACTCTCCCATCCTTCTAAATTGGATCAATTTATTTCCAAAATTATGGATGTCTAGTATATTTATTTCTATATTGAGAATATTTCTTACAGAAATTCCTTTAAGCAAACAGCGCAGACCCTGATGAGACGCCGCATCATGCGGCGTCTCATTTGGGTCTACGCTGTTTGCCAATGCCTTTTTTCTTGACACTAGGCATAAATGGTTTAATAAGACTTCACTGGAAAAATTACTTTATTTAGTTAGAAAATATCTTTAACAAAGGTAACTTTAATTCTTTATCATTACTTCTATACTTGAATATATATTTTTAAACCAACAAAAAACAAATGTTTAACCAATTTCAAAGCCCATTTAACACATGTTCATGTACCAAGTTAGTGTTCGTGTGTCGTATAAATAGATATGGTTGCGGAAAATTACAATAGAATTATGCCACAAAAACTAAAACGAGCATTTTGTATCTCTTTAAATCTTTGTTACCATACCACATCAAGCGCTTAAAATTTGGCTATTGCTATAAGGAACACTGATTTTTTATGGGTTTACTTTATTTTACGAAATATTTTTCGACATATTCGTTGATTTTGAGTAATTATGTAACTTTAATAAATATTGTCACACAACTTATGTTAAGTAATAACAAACCTTTGTAGATATGATGAAGATGCCGCTCTCATGTTTTAATCGAGACGAGCGTAAATGGTTTTATTATTCAATGCAGGGCTCTTCATTCACGTATTAAGATATCGAAGAAAATGAAATATTATATTTTTACAAATGTAAAAAACGAAATGTATATACAAATTTCGTTTACAGAGACCATGTCCAAGTAACATAAATCATTTCCCATATTAGCTACATTTTAAGTCACATCTTGCAACAAATATTTAATAAAGCCACCCATAGCGGTTTGTGATTTGTTTTGAAGACCACCGTATTTCATTGATTATTTGTTACCAGAGCCGCTGATTGTATCATGACGTGTTGTCTATAATACGGAGGAAGCATAAATAGGTTGCCTTTATCAAATTACAGACTATCATATTATCAATAAATACGTGTTCTCAAAGGGAATACTTGTCCTGTTATGTCTTACTACTACTACTACTACTACTACTACTACTACTACTACTACTACTACTACTACTACTACTACTACTATTACTTTTACTACTACTGATGGCAGGTCAGCCAATTCATTAGGAATCGTGCTGCAATGAAATGGTCTACGGACCGATTTGCCGACTGCCCGAATTACCCGACGGAGAATCTAGATACTTCATGTTGCAAACTATCACTGAACCGAGAACTATGTGTGATTACCGATGCACATGTATAAGAAAAGTGAAACTATGAACGTCTATTGCAATTGGTAATCGTTTCCTGTTGTTCTTCGTATACTTTAACACCAAGCCATCATCTTACATAAAAATAATGACAGTATTGAATATCAAAAGTGTTTCTTACTCTTATATTATAGTTTCGTATAACAGGTAATAATATTAAATTCGGATATGAGTTATTTTTCAGGGAAATAGACCGTCTTAGCTGTCTAGTCTGATACCATTAAAGTGATTCAGATGACCGTTGATTCGTATATTCCGTGCAGATGTGTAACTGATGTGAAATTGTCCATAAACGTAATATTATTGCGATTAAACCGATTATGTTTATATGAAGTTGAACGAGCGAATTCGTTGAATTGATATTCCCCGCCAAATAAATTATTTTGTTTATGGATTGGTGCAAATCCCTTAATATACTGTATAATTCTGAAAAATAAATTAAGCACATGGTAATTGTTGTTATGAACATTTGTTCTAATGATATATTGGGTATTCATCAATGATGTTTCATGTTGAAATATTGTATTGTATATGACATAAAGTCATGAAAAGATACTTCATACAAAAACAACAAAGGGCAGTAATTCTTATGTAAGAAAGTTAAAGGTTTTGATTTTAAGAATGATTCTTCTCTGCATTGATATCAATACATCCAATAAGTTTCATGTCGAAATCGTGTATGGGATTTGAGACATAGCCTTTAAAAGTTAAATAATACAAAAAAGACAATAACCATTATTTAAAAAAGTGTAATGTTATGTTTCGTGTACATGTCACTTCTCCTGATTTATAGCTATACATCCATGAAATTTAATGTTGATATATCACACAGTTGCATAGATGTAACTCTGAAAGGTGTGTTACAGACGGACGGACGGACACACTGATGGACAACGCCATTGCTATATCCCCCCGCCTTTGCGAAACCAACTGGCCATGCAAACTGGCAGATACTTAAACACATTTGATTTAAATGGTGTTTTGAATATTGTTTTATTAATACCCCAAATATACGCAAGTGACAATTATGTTAACGCGGAAAGACTTTATATTACATTCAATTTAACAGTATGCAAAGCCCGAAAGCTTAAACATTTTTGAATTGAGAAACACTTTGTAAAAAACATTTATATGTCCAAGAAATCAAAGTCGGTTATAATTTCAAAGACTTTTTAATGCTAAATTTAGTTTTATCGATCCATTCCATTCCTGCCTTCATAACCAACAACGTGATGTTAGCCGACCCACGTGGTTTACTAATTTTTCCCGTTGTTATTTTTACTTTTTTTATTAAGGTAATATATTTTTTAACATTAACTTATACACTATTTTCAAAATATAAAAGAAAATGATAATACTTTTAATAATATAAAACTTAAACGAAATACAAACTCGTACACAATTTAGAAGGATTTTCTTGTGATGGCAGAGATTGTATGTAAGAGCATGGACCGACAACTCTGCGTGGAGATTGATAAAATCTATGATAATTAAATACCATACTATGATAATACCAATAGAAACTAATAAATGTGTAAATATTCGATCAATGTGTGATATAAAATGTTCAAGCAAATTTACATTTTTTTCTGATTCTCTGTGTAATTTGTATAGGTTTGTGAAAAGTGAATTGATGTTCTGTAAGAAAAATCACAAAATGTCTGTGCATTCTTTAAGATTATCGCTCGATAATATGTCTCAAACAAGAAGTGACGAATGTCTCACAGACCATGCTAAATTGACTGTTTAACTAGTAGATATTGATGAACCGAGTCGCCGGCTTGATTAAGCAGCCCAGTGACAATTTGGATCTGAAAGAAACTACTCGAGTTGAGAGTGCGACAACGCATGAGAATGTATTATCGAATGGCTAATACATCAATTCAGCCAACTGTCAAAGACATTATGCCCTAATGCATATGTGCAGGAAATTGCCATGTATACAAAACTACTTTGAGAAATGAATATGATATGATGACAGAAAATACCAGTTGTCAGAAATGTTTTAGCTCAAAGAATGTGGCGGTAATCATGTTTTTTTTTCTCCTAGAAAAATGTATCTTGTCAATGAAATGTTTAGCCCATCATTTCATAGTGATGTCCCTAAGCGATTCTGTGTATATATAAATGTATGTATATGTTACGCGAGGTTTGATTTCGGACACATTGTTTATAAGTTATTACACATGAATATATCAAAAGGCTATAGTTTTTTTCTATAATTCATACATAAACAAATAGAAGCTTTTGTAACATTATCTGGAGATAAAACCTATACTCTCGAATCGGCCAGTAGCTAAATTGTATTTGTCGGGCGCGTAGATTTTTTTCATATTGGAAATAACGTGAACATATATGCATCCGATCCTTTCTCTCCGCTAAAAACCTGCAAACTTGAAGACTAACGCGTTTTAATAAGTTCGCTAATTGCTAATACGAACACTAATTTATTTTCGATGTGTACAGTAACTGATTAAAAACATACACCAAAACGCGTTTCGACATTATTACACTTTATAATTTAATACACTTAATATAAAGTATTTATATATGTATTAAAATAACTTATTGGTCGTATAGTGATAGTTTTGTATGCGTCTTATGGTAACCATACTAGGGAAAGAAGTCCGCACGCTCCAATGCTTATGATAGCTGGTTGCATGCACGTATACAGGTGACTGATGTGCATAAATAGTTTCTACCTTAACCCATCTCACCAATATATGCCAGACAAATTTGTATAACGAATCATTAAGCAAACTTCTGTTAAAACTCACTTCAAATAACGTTTTCGTATACGATATACACAAAATCAATGTATCACTAGAATAAATCAAAGTACTGGCAGTACTGGTGTGACGATGCTTTTGAAGAGGATGGATATAAAACATCAATTTAAGTTTATCTATATAACCACAATTGTGTATGTTGATACGAATATTTGGGTACGATAAAAATTTGGGTACGAAAATTTTGGGTACAAAAAAAATTGGTACGAAAAAAATTTGCGTACGAAACATTTTTGGTACGAAAAAAAGTTTAGGGGTACGGGGAAGTAGTACCCGTGGGTAACTTGACCCATTTAGCGAAACTGGGAGGCGGGTCACATTCTTGTTCATTAAGTATGGCAATACATTCATGATGATTCTCGAAAGTAGGTATGAGCACATAGCTGGACCATGTGAGCTCAATCGTATGAGCACTTGACTATCCGAGTTCGCCCACGAACATAGGGATAAGTTAACTAATAGCGAAATGACCTTATACATGTATATGCTGAAATCTAACAATCAAACGAAATATCAAACATGGTATGTACACTTAGGTGGTTGTGTAATTTCTGATAGAATATCGTATTCAATATGTAAATTTTAGATGATTGTGCCCGCACTTGAGTTTGTTGCCTTGTTTGAGTCTATACGCGCATAGGCTGCACCCAGTGTGTGTATTTGTGTTTTTCCAAGGTAATGAGTTACGTCCGCGCTGAGGCTGCATAATGTTGGGACCCGGAGTGTGTCCAGCACTCCTACCTAATAAGATTAGATTGACGACAGTTGGGACGAATTTTGAATGATAGCTGCAATTTCAAGCTATTTGTTTTGTAATGAAATACTTTTTAATTTTTTATATGGTCAAATGCTGCGGGGGAGGGGTGAGATTTTCCGGGAAAAAACAACTGTCAGGAATGGTGACCACAAAACATACAAAATATAACATTGCGCCGGGAGCGGGAATCGAACCGGTGTCGTAAAGGTGTAAAAGCGAACGTTCTTACCACTGCGCTAGCGGGACGGACAATACGCAAAGAAATGTTGTTTTATCTATGTATATGATAGCAGTGCAGAGTTTACAATTTGCAGGTTCGAAATCGTTCGCATTCTTTAGTTTTGTGATCACGAAAAAAGTTAATTTTACATGTTTTTATTCGCAATTTATTTACTAAATCGAGAACAAATATTGCAATTTCCAGCTATTTGTTTTGTACTGAAATACTTTTTAATTTTTTATATGGTCAAATGCTGCGGGGGGGGGTGAGATTTTCCGGAAAAAAACAACTGTCAGGAATGGTGACCACAAAACATACAAAATATAACATTGCGCCGGGAGCGGGAATCGAACCAGTGTCGTAAAGGTGAAAAACGGAACGTCCTTACCACTGCGCTAGCGGGACGGTCAATTACGCACACGTGTGTATTTGAGATTTATTTACAGGTCGTCCAGCGTCTTCTCGACTACAGATGTATCGACCTGCCCCTGTGACCCTTCAGGGGAGAAAATAAGGTCATATTATACATCATAGCACGCTGGCCAATGAGACCTTAATGTGACTAGATGCTTTTTTTTTTTTTTAATGGATTATATAGTGGTTTGCTTTTTATCGAAATGGTTTTTGCAGTATTCCTATTGTCTCTAGATTAGCATTATCCTTATTGGCATTAATGTTAATTCCTTATAGTTTGTGTGTGGTTTTTGTGCTCTCCGCCCCAAGAGGTGTTAGTGGGGGTTCGAGCGGGATACAGAGGGCGCCCCGATTCCAGAGGCGCCCCTGGTTCTTTTAAGTGCTCGGTGTACAGCACCGATACACTGCACCCCCGTTTAACGTCCCTCGCGGAGGACTAGTTAGTACATAAACATAGATTAGTACAGATATTACTCTACTGCCCTGTGTCTTGGTGTAAATTCACATGGGCTCTCTCTGTTGTGCTATTGGATATTGTCAGGTGTTTTAATGGTGTTGCAAGGGTCAGAATAGTTTTGAAAGGTATTTTAGTTTAATATAGTAGAAAAGGGGCTGCGTTTGTGTGGTTGGACCGAGATGACTGGTTGGTTGTTGGGGGTACAGGGAGGACAATATCTGGTTCTACACTTTCTTTCTTTGGAGACAATTTTCACGCGCCTGTATATTGGTTTGTTTTTGAGGAGAGAGAGATAGTGTGAGAGAGAGAGAGAGAGAGAGAGAGAGAGAGAGGAGAGAGAGAGAGAGAGAGAGAGAGAGAGAGAGAGAGAGAGAGAGAGAGAGAGAGAGAGAGAAGATCGAGAGACGAGACAGAGAGCTCGAGAGAGACAGAGAGAGACAAGAGACAGAGAGAGAGACAGAGAGAGACCAAGAGACGACAGAGAGAGAGAAGAGAGAGGGAGAGAGAGAGAGATAGATAGAAGAGAGAGACGAGAGAGAAGAAGAGAAGAGAGAAGAGATCTTCTATCTCTCTCAAGATAGATCTCTCTTTCTCTCCCAACAAGAAGAAGAGAGATCGCTGATCTCTCTGAGCTACAGACCTCCTATCTCCTGCTCAGAGAGAGAGAGAGCGCACGTTCTTCTTCCTGTTCATCAGTGGTTACACAGATGGTAATTATATGTATTAGTGCATTTTGTTCAGGAGGGAATAGATCTGGGATGTTAATGCTGACCATACCTCTTATTCGATCTGACTCTCATAGTGACAAGGGTAATACGTGCAGGTTAGCAGTACAAGGGTTACAATTCAACGTCAAACGTAACAAGGCACAGGCATGCAAGGAAAAAACTTACACTACACTACAAGAAAACATCACCTACGCTACAGTAGGGGAAACAACAACAACAAATACCGTCACCATTCTCTTTTTATTTTTATTTTTGTCATGTTGGGTATGTCATGTCAACGGAGCCAGAGTGCACGGATGTCATGTCAACGGAGCCAGAGTGCACGGGCGAGAGATATCTCTTCAGGCGCGCCCTCTGGCCCAGCCGACACGCACTACTCAACATGTTTAAGTCTTGTACATATGGGAAAAAATGTTTACTAATCACATTTATTTACAACAATATTTACACCTATTGGGGTTGC
This sequence comes from Dreissena polymorpha, assembly GCF_020536995.1. Classification (NCBI taxonomy): domain Eukaryota; kingdom Metazoa; phylum Mollusca; class Bivalvia; order Myida; family Dreissenidae; genus Dreissena; species Dreissena polymorpha. Next base: position 45,080,608 of record NC_068356.1, on the reverse strand, counting down.
ACTGTGGGTAAATTTGCCCACGTGCGCACTTACTGCGTCTTCCGATCCTGCGTGGAAGTATGTTGTCTGTGTGCTTTTCCCCTACCTTCGTCGTTGTTGCTGATTACAGCTTAAGAGAAGGAAAACGAGGGTCTCGCGGAACCCTGGGTTTTGTTACCTAGAGCGCTATTTGGTTGTAAAAGAAGGATTAGAGCTTATCCATAGTGGTCGAAAGGGGCCAAGTGACATATGGATTTGGGGGGGGGGGGGACGTACCCTTCCGTCGTTTTAGTATTATTAGTCTTTATCTATTTATTTATTGGTGTAATTTTCCTATATATCTTAAAGCGCAGACGAGGAAACCGCGAACGTTCGTTATAGACAGCTCTCTTATCTTTGCCTTGTTTATAGTATTGTATATTTACGTATTGACTTCAACAAGGTGTTATTGGACACTGCATTATAATGTACTACCAATCCAAAGTACATTTGGACCCCAAATACAAATATAGGTTCTCGACGTGCACATTACATGCAGTGTTTCTATATCTATTTATTTGTTGATGCAATTTTCCTCTTTTCATAAGTACATAAGATAGTCATTATTAATTGGAATCTTTAAAATTACATATATCATGGATTGTTTTACGGTACAGTTTTAGAACCAAATTAATTAATAATAGTATATAAGTTCGAGCCGGGCCCAGACGAGTGGCCATATGGACAACACCGGAGTGACCATCGTCCGAGACCCGCCCGTCATTAGTACATAAAGTTGCCATTATTGATCTGAGTTTTTATTTATTTATTTATTTATTTATTTTAATTTTCCTATAGGGCCGGGATAATATGGTTAGGTTCAGTTCAATTACGCACAGATGTTGTTTTATCTATATATATCATAGCAGTGCAGCGTTTACAATTTGCAATTTCGAAATCGTTCGCATTCTTTAGTTTTGTGATCACGTAAAAAGGTAATTTTACATGTTTTTATTCGCAATTTATTTACTAAATCGAGAACAAATATCAAACAAAATAGAGAAAATATATAGTTGTTTCATTGGTCCATAAAAATAAAATGGATGTAAAATTACTAATTTGATATTAACGTTCTGATACACTTATTGAATTTGTTTCCCCAGGATATGCTGTTCTTTTAATATTTACCTTTATCAACACAAACGACAACTCTGCTAGGAGAATGTTATCAATGAAAATCAACGAGCAATCTCCTACGCAGTGGCGAATGCCAAGGGAAGTAACTGAAAAATCGAGTTATCTCAATCGGACTAGCTCGGTCTTTTACATAGGTTGCCATTGTGAAGATTTTTTTTACTGGTTATCAAACCTTGGACGCTGCTGTTCCAGCATCGTCAAAAAGGGCGTTAAATGCATGTGCGAAAAGTGTTGTCACACATTAGCCTGTGCAATCCGCACAGGCTTATCAGGGACGACACTTTCCGCCTAAACTGGATTTTTGCTAAAAAGAGACTTTCTTGAAACGAACAATATCATAATAGCGGAAAGTGTCGTCCCTGATTAACCTGTGCAGACTGCACAGGCTAATCTGGGACGCACTTTACGCACATGCATCAGACCCCCTTTTCACAGAGCACTGCTCATTTAGGCTCCATTGGTCTGTAAAACTAGTATGGGTCTCGCTCTTGGAAAACTGGGCTTAATGAGTGTGCGTAAAGTGTCGTCCCAGTCTAGCCTGTGCAGTCCGCACAGGATAATCAGAAACGACTCTTTCCTCTGTTGTGCTATGTTTCGTTTAAAGGAAGTCTCTTCTTAGCGAATGTCAAATAATGCGAAATGTGTAATCCATAATCGAGGCTTGAATACAAAAATGCCACATTTCTTGACTTATGAGTGACTCCATTTTGCGATTTAAATGGAAATGCATCCAAGGCTTTAAAACAATTGGAAAAATAATGAGTCATTTTTGTTTTTTAAACTTTAACGAATGTTGTCATTTTGTGTACGAAGAATCCAAAAAAAATTAACAAATACAATAATGCATAATGCGGTCAAATAACTTAAAATGATACCACGTCTTTTTACAGCAATCACTTGTTCGACTTGAATATTTTTAACCAGTATAGCCTGATATTCTATTTGCTACATGATGGACTATCAATAAAAATAATTCCATAAATAAAGGACCTCATATTTTAATAAGGTTTCTCCCCTGGTGTTGCAGGTAAAGTTTGAATATGTGAATATATACGTCAGCTATCTTCAAACCTTCGTCAGGTCATTTGTAAATACTATGTCAATCAACTTTAAACACATTTTTATTTACTCACTTCTGTACAACCTGCATATACGTATGTACAATATAGTTCGAATAAACGCCCTGAAAAGGCTTTAAGGCAAACCCAGGGCAATGATCTGTGTTTTGTACTTGTTCCTGCTTTTTCAAATATTGTAAAAAAGTAAAAGGAATTTAATTAAATCATTTTTTTTTTCTTTTTGTTTTGCTTTTACATTTGAAAAACAATGGTAATTGTTTATTAATAGCATATGTTTGTCAGATATTCTGGGCTCAATGTTACGTTCGACGCGATTAAACACCAAATGCGTCAATTGACCGTTGCAAGGCGGTAAAGCCAGATATAATTACTGTTAATATGTTATGTCGCGTTGTATGTGATTCCTATATGTATAGGATTTTGGTCACTATCATTAAATAAAATACAAGCATATATTGAGAAGATCTCTCCTGGTTATGTTTCATGGGGTTTATTATTCCTATACATACCAAACAGGGTAACAATCTGTAAAGTATTATTTTCGGGACAAATAATGTCCTTACTTATGCCGTCAACGAAACTAATTTCCTATTGGAATCCTTTCAGACGTTATGAACATAATTCAGCAGGAATTCGATCTTTACAAGGTGAGAATGATAATTGTTGGAATATGTGTGTAACAAAATCTGCTTACGCACACTAACTGACTACTTCGTCTTTTTTTTAAATAAAATGGTAAGTTTGTACTAGTTTTCCAAGAAACCCACATGCATACATTTATAATAACGTACTACAATGTTTTGATTAAACTGAATGTTATTATGTATAATACATAATAGCAAACTTAAAAATACTGCAAACATGTTTTCAGCATATTTTTTTTCGTTATATAATGAATATTAAATGATCCCTAGCGATTTTCAAAGGATTATGTTAGAGTCATATATCTCATGCAAAATCAAACGTGTTGCCGCGTTGTCAGAAAGTGGTTGACACGTTAACACGTGATATCCAACTGTAACTATGGCATATGCTTGTTTTCATTTTCACATGAACAAACATAAGTGCTCAAATTCTGAACTGTCCAAATATGTATTCATGTTTAGACAAGAAAATGCGAATAAAAATATATAGAACATGTGACAAATGTGTCATGTAGGTTAATATGTCAAAAAATATCAATACGTTCTAAAAATGTTTACTATTTTGTTTAATAATAAAACAATATCAAAGAAAAATAGAAATGATATACTCCAGAAACATAATCACTAGAGACATTCTTATTATAATCAGTTCAGTGAAAGCATGAATAATTGACAGCCGCAAACCTGTCTTGTCCTCCCTGCACTTTTAGGTCCTCTCTAAAAAAAATACTTTACTAGCAAGGCGCGCTTTTGATATTAACAAAGACGGACAATAGATGAATGAGCTCTAACCAGATTTTACCAGCACGATAATGAAGCCGAGTTAACTGAAAGGCTTTTACTATATTTTAGTTTAAATCTATTTATTTTCGCTTGATTGCATCGAAAGAATTAGGCTAATCGAAACGCTCTTCAGTCCGTGTCCTGTGACTATTACCGGTACTTGGTGTCTTCAGTCCATGTCCTGTGACTATCACCGGTACTTGGTGTCTTCAGTCCGTGTCCTGTGACTATCACCGGTACTTGGTGTCTTCAGTCCATGTCCTGTGACTATCACCGGTACTTGGTGTCTTCAGTCCGTGTCCTGTGACTATCACCGGTACTTGGTGTCTTCAGTCCGTGTCCTGTGACTATCACCGGTACTTGGTGTCTTCAGTCCATGTCCTGTGACTATCACCGGTACTTGGTGTCTTCAGTCCGTGTCCTGTGACTATCACCGGTAGTTGGTGTCTTCAGTCCGTGTCCTGTGACTATCACCGGTACTTGGTGTCTTCAGTCCGTGTCCTGTGACTATCACCGGTACTTGGTGTCTTCAGTCCGTGTCCTGTGACTATCACCGGTACTTGGTGTCTTCAGTCCGTGTCCTGTGACTATCACCGGTACTTGGTGTCTTCAGTCCGTGTCCTGTGACTATCACCGGTACTTGGTGTCTTCAGTCCGTGTCCTGTGACTATCACCGGTACTTGGTGTCTTCAGTCCGTGTCCTGTGACTATCACCGGTACTTGGTGTCTTCAGTCCGTGTCCTGTGACTATCACCGGTACTTGGTGTCTTCAGTCCGTGTCCTGTGACTATCACCGGTACTTGGTGTCTTCAGTCCGTGTCCTGTGACTATCACCGGTACTTGGTGTCTTCAGTCCGTGTCCTGTGACTATCACCGGTACTTGGTGTCTTCAGTCCGTGTCCTGTGACTATCACCGGTACTTGGTGTCTTCAGTCCGTGTCCTGTGACTATCACCGGTACTTGGTGTCTTCAGTCCATGTCCTGTGACTATCACCGGTACTTGGTGTCTTCAGTCCGTGTCCTGTGACTATCACCGGTACTTGGTGTCTTCAGTCCGTGTCCTGTGACTATCACCGGTACTTGGTGTCTTCAGTCCGTGTCCTGTGACTATCACCGGTACTTGGTGTCTTTTAATATGAATTTGCTGTGTCAAGAAAATTGACATTATACTTTTGTTTATAGCTATTTACATATATTTTCAACATTTTCTTCATTGACGAAAAACATTTAAAATATATCTATCCATAGCAACCCAAAGTATTATTTGAATACAATTATATCTGCGATTTCACGATATTTTCTCCTAGTCTCAATTGTTTGTCATTAACAAATATCTTCACTATCTTAAATATTTTAATTTATTACAACTGTGTTTTCTGTTAACCGGGAACCAAGTAAATTAACCCTATGTAACCTTAATTAAAATGTTTAAAAACGTGCCTTCCTTTGTGTAAGAAATTAAAACAACTTTAGAAAAAAAGTTGAAAAATCAAGATAGTGTTACAAACATCCTAACAGCAATATATATTGCATTATAATATTCATTCGTATGTGACATTTTACACCACATATTACTTATTCTTTCTGTGATCCATTAGAAGCATGTGGAATTTTGGCTATATTATGCTGGATTCGAAAATATTGTGAAAAATAGGGTCTAAACGAATACTGTTTGTAGTTCCTATATTTCATCGTGCATTTTGAAGTTGTAACACAGTTTTTCTGGTAAATAATAACCATTTGCAAGTAAATATAAGTATAACAAAACAGGCTAACGTTGAGAAAATAATACCTGTAGATAACAGCTCGACGCTTTTAAAGGACTTTAACACGAATTTGTAAGGAATATATAGTTGCATGTGCACAAATCGTTTGCAAACTTCATTGAAACACCTGATCTTATTTTATTTACGTTAAACTTTCTTAAAACAACGTGATATAAAATGTGTCCACTTCAAATCAAAATACTTATGGACCCAGAAAACTTGGTAAACATATGTATCGAACGGTGTGACATGACCAAAAAAAAACAATTGCCTCAAACAAATATATTTGTCCCGTTTGGGAATATTGGGCTTTAGAGTAATGGACAAAGGACGCATACAAAATATTACCTATACGTTATATATTATCTTCTTTCAAAGAGTGATAGTGATATAATCAGTCATGTAAGTGATCATTACAACAACAACAGTACTTGTCGTACACAAAACACGTGTCAAATAACTATACATGTATTATATTTTACCATCAGGCTCAGTGGGTATCATGCTGGACGACAGACAGACAGACAGACAGACAGACAGACAGACAGACAGACAGACAGACAGACAGACAGACAGACAGACAGACAGACAGACAGACAGACAGACAGACAGACAGACAGACAGACAGACATACAGACAAACAGACTAGTTAATTAACGTCTCACAGTATGCTCTAATGCATATGTGCAGGAAATTGCCATGTATACAAAACTACTGTAAACAGTACGAAATTATTACTTATATGTACAAAGTCACTCTAAACGAATTACGAGAGACGATGGTTCTACAAATTATAAAAGTGTTCAACGATTATGTACATAATAACAACTTTCACATCTGTTAGAAATATATAAAAGATCCTCAAAAGAAATTGATTTAAAATGATAAATTTTCTTAAAATAAATTAAAATATATTCTAACACGGCACGCGACTTGTTTACTATAGACAAAGAAGGAAATCAAGTGTGGGTTATTCTGCAATAGATTATGGGCGGAGCTTAATGTTTAGAAGATAGTTCCGAATAAATAAAGAAAATATTGCAGTAAAATGCACGTGCTAAAACCCGCTCTCGAAGAAATGTAATAAATTTAGCATGTATATAAATGTAATGAAATAACAAATTGTATATTTGGTGACAGGTGGCATAACCACGCCTAAAAATAATGTTATTTGTTAGGAAACGTAAAGAAAACATTTATAGCATGTCAGCTTTTCAGTAGCATCAATAAACGTGACGTCATTTAGTTTCTACGATTGTTGTTCTCAATGAAAGTGACGTCATTTGCAAAATATTTATGAATGAAAACGACGTAATATGTTTGTACAATTCAATTACGTCACTAAATAGTGAACTTTGTACTAAGAAGGGCGGAGTATTGAAAAATATAGTTCACGTCCAAAAGCTTGAACCAAATCAACCAGAATCGTATTTGAATCGAAATACTCGTGATTCGCACTCGTGATTTAAATTTAATTCCTACGCATCTATTCTCCTTATTGTGGGTAATTCGACAACACACCATGATAGAAAAATATTATTTCCTTAATAACACACATAAACAATTAAAGACAATGCACTTTGTACATTATAAACAGTTTTACACAGTGGAGGATTACTAGTAATTCCGATCAGGTCGCTACGGAAATGATCCACCTACCTCTCATACATGAAGTTCATGTGTTACCAGCATGAGTATGTGCCCTTAACACTGGTTAAACAGCTTACCATAAACATTGAACAGTGTTAGTTGAATCCCTGACCGTCGGGATATGACCGAAATACTGTTGCAATCGGCGAAACTTCCAACAAACAAACATAAATGAGCCGTGCACTGTAAAAAGGGGGTTTAATGCATTTGCGTTAAGTGCCGTTCCATATTAGTATGTGCTGTCCGCACAGGCTAATCAGGAACGATACTTTCCGCCTTAACTTGATTTTTGCTAAAAGGGACGCAAGATGATAACAACTTAAATCTAATCAACAAGCCTGATGACCTTCCAACCTTTTACTCTAGAAGTTGGCACACTACTTCAACTCCTGATCTTGCTTTCTGTACAGCTGACATACATGGCCATGTCAAGAGGAAAGTAGCAGAACAACTAGGAGGAAGCGACCACCGCCCAGTCCACATCATTCTGGAACACACTGACTCTACTTCTTCAACTCTACCCAGATGGAACTACAAGAAGGCCAACTAGACCTTGTACCAATCTGAGACAGACATCCTGTGTAAAGACATTAGAGTTGATGGTAGGGACATAAACCAAGTTGTAAAGGAGTTCAACAAAAGCATACTCAAGGCTGCACAAAAAGCTATACCTAGAGGGGCAAGAAAAGAGTATAAGCCATACTGGAGTGAAGAATTGGAAGAGTTGCAGAACAAGTTATCAGAAGCCAGGATGGAAGCTGAATCCAATCCCTAACAAGAAGCCAATCTGTCTCTACAGCATGCAAAGGCAAAAATCTTAAGATGCAAACTTGAAGCTCAGAGGAAAAGCTGGAGAAGGAAAACTGCATCTCTCAACTTAGAACGAGATGGACGCAAGTTGTGGAGACTTACAAAGCAACTGAATGATGACAATGAAAATGCGAGGGGCTCAGTAACTTTGGAGGAGAACGGAGAGCTGTTAACTGGAAAACAAGCTGCAAATGTGTTTGCCAAAAATTACAAAGATGTCAGTAATATTCATGTCAACAGAGAGCGACAACGAGAAGATAGAAAAGAACAGAGGGATAGGAGAGCAAGACGTGAATCATCAAAATCTATGAATCAGGAACTGACCATGCACGAGCTTCAGACAGCCATCAGACAACTGAAAGCAAAGAAATCACCAGGACCCGATGGAATTACCAACGAAATGCTAATTCATCTAGGCAAGACAGCAATGCGCAAACTCCTTGACATATACAATTACAGCTGGAAACAAGGTAAACTTCCCCAAATCTGGAAAGAGGCTACCATGATTCCTATCCACAAGAAAGGAAAGGACCCTAAGAAAGCCGCAAGTTACCGGCCGATCAGTCTCACCAGCTGTGTTGTCAAGACAATGGAGAGGATTGTTAATGCACGCCTCAAGTGGTATCTGGAGACCAATGATTTACTGGCACCCCAACAGGCAGGTTTCCGACAGTTTCGCTCAACTGAAGACCAGACTACTTACTTATCACAAGAGGTCGAAGACGCATTTCAAGAACAGAAGGTAGTCTTGACAGTCTGGATTGACCTTCAAAGGGCGTTCGACAAAGTCTGGACTGATAGTTTACAAGTGAAACTTATGAGGAACGGAGTTGACGGATCCATGCTGACCTGGATCAAGGCATATTTATATAACAGGAGAGCCAGGGTTAGTCTGAACCAAACAAAAAGCAGGAAGTTCCTACTGCGCCATGGAGTCCCCCAAGGTGGAGTCTTATCTCCAACACTCTTTGTGCTTTTCATCAATGACATAGTGTCTGAGCTACCAAAGGGAGTAAAAGCCGCACTTTATGCAGATGACTTGGTGCTATGGTGTAAGGAAGAACATGCAACCACGGCCACATACAGAATGCAGGGAGCCATAGACAAGCTTACAGCATGGGCCAATGACTGGTGTGTCTCCATTAACAAGGAAAATTCATCCACAACACTATTCACCATGTCCACAAAGCAAAGAGCTGGAAAGATCATGATGGAAGGAACACAGCTGAAGGAAGAAGATGAGGCTACATACCTAGGAGTCACATTTGACAAGAGGCAAACTTGGAAGCCACATATCAGCCGTATTGAAGGAACCGCCAGAAGGAAACTTGCTTTGATGCGCAAACTTGCTGGAACAACATGGGGTGCTAATGAGCAAATATTGAAAACCATATACCAGGGCACAGTGAGACCCACAATGGAATATAGCTCAGCAGCATGGTCCACTACAGCCAAGACCAACCAGCAAGCCCTCGACAAGGTACAGAACCAAGCACTGCGAATCATAACAGGGGCCACCAAGTCGACACCCATTGCCTTCATGGAAAAACTTACTGGTATACAGCCACTGCATGAAAGAAGGCAAACTAAAGTACTACTACAGGCTGAAAAGTTCAAATCCCTACCTGACCATCCAATAAAAGCTAGACTAACTGAAGGTACTAAAAACCGGCTGAAGAGAGGTAGCTTTGTACACCAAGTGAAGACACTTAACAGACAGTTTGCACAACAGCTGGACACTCAAACAACTCCACTCAGCTCTGAAGACATTGTTAATCCAACAGCAAATGATCTGTCAAAAGTACAAATCAGACTTACTGTCCCCCTACTTGATTCAGAAGCACAAAATGAAATCCTGAAAAGAAGTCATACCTTAGCCATGATAAACGAGGATTTCCCATCAGATCTGTGGACACATGTATACACAGACGGATCAGCTACTAGAGCCGTTGAAGACGGAGGAGCTGGGATCCTCATCAGATATCCATCAGGCAGAAATGAAACACACTTCATGGCCACAGGAAAGAGTTGCAGCAATTACAAAGCTGAGACAGAAGCACTCATGAAGGCAGCCTCTATGATTGAGAACTCACCTGAAGATACCACTTCAGTAGTATTCCTCACAGATGCAAGATCAGTCCTTGAAGCTCTGACAAACAACACCTCCCCAAAACTAGCAAAACGTATGACAAGACTCAGCAATAACCTCAACATAGCACTCCAGTGGATACCTGCCCACTGTGGAGTGTCAGGAAACGAGGAGGCTGACCAACTAGCTAAACAGGGAGCAAAAACAGAGCAACCAAATACCCAGGTTACATACAGAGAGAAAGTCAGCATCATAAAGGCAATCACCAGGCCCCAGCAAGAGCAAGATGCTTATCACCTGCTTAACAGAGCAGAACAAGTAGTGATGGTTCGACTACGCTCAGGACACAACAGACTGAATGCCCACTTGTACAGAAAATACAAGCTGGTACCCTCACCACTCTGTCCATGTGGAGAAGAGGAACAAACTGCTGAACATGTTCTTCAAAGATGCAAAAGACACGATCAGGAGCGAGCTGCGGAGTGGTCCGAAGACACAACCCTCAACAGAAAACTGTATGGAGGTCTGGAAGCTCTAAGACGGACTACAACATTCATTGCAGAAACTGGCATGATTGTGTAGCGCGAACGCAAAGAAGAAGAAGAAGAAGCTAAAAGGGACTTTCTTTAAACGAAATATATCATCACAGCGGAAATTGTCGTCCCTGATTAGCCTGTGCGAACTGCACGGGCTTATCTGGGGCGACATTTTAAGCACATGCATTTGACCCCAATTTCACAGAGCACGGCCCAATTTAATTCGCTCATATGATCATCAATATAAACTTAAAAGGAATACCAGCATTTGTATTCACAGTTTTTTTAACACAATTATTATGGACATTAATAGAGAAAGAGAGAATAAAAATAAACAAACAAACGTTCAATTTATCATTAATTTAGCAATAGCTTTATATTAAAATTGTAGTTCAAACAATGTGATCTTATGTAATGTTCATCTTATTTCATAGACAACAAACAACACAGACCTGTCGTTTGCATGTTCGTATAGAATGACAATATATTGCAAGATGGTAAACTATGCGATGAGCGCATCCGTTTGGTTTCATTCTTGTAATGTGATTATCGCTGTCATTTGGCGTTTTATAAAATGGTTACCAAAATATTGATCTATAAGGGTACAATTGTCATCGTAAGTTTTCTTTTTTCACGCGATACTTTATCTAATTATTCTACTTGAAAGGCATGTCGGAATTGTTAAATGTCGCCTATCAATTACAAACACACACACATTTTTCTTGAAAATGTATCGATGCACGTGTACTTATAATCTGGCATGAATTGATAGTGTACATGTTTGTTTTTCAAAAGAAGCATTCTCTTTATGTACTGCCAGGCATTCTTAACGGTTGTTTGTTGAGTTAATGAACCCCGAGTCCCTCGAGCATTGTCTTTATTCCCCAACACGCATCGAAGAGAAACCCATTTAATGAGACGACTAAAATATACACTTTGATCAAGTTTGAACGGTTTATTAACGGATTTATTTTCTTAAACGAAGAATTGTAAAACAGTTATGATGTACGTTGTTTGTATATGATTCAAAGTTGAAATCAAAACTTGAGGTAACATAACGTGTATCATATTATCATATATTATTATTGAACAAACTGTACAATTTTTCAAATGCAACGGGTTAACATAGTTTACTTTCAATCAATCTTGGCAAACAACGATACACGTTTTGATCGTTTTTTGACAGAGGGTGTACAAAGCATACAAGCAAAACATGGCAACACCCTGTGAACTCAAAGAGACGATACACACGTTCAATTCAAGGCAAACGCATCATAATTAAAACCAGGGACCTGTTTTTAATTTCGCTTTATGCTGTGTACCGATTCTGTATTTGAATAAATACCGACTCGATGACGTTTATGAAAATATAGAACGGCTTAAGTTTATGTACAAACTTCGTCACAAAGAACAACTCAAGGCGGCTTGAGCCTTTCCTTCGACGGCTAATCTGAGCAACATCATGCAAACATAATTTAATTTAGACAATCCGTAAAGCGTTTGATTGTCATGGACCACCATTTCATTGACTATGTGTTACCAGAGCAACTGATTGTATCACCGCAGGAGAATGTGTCTAATGACATGTCGTCTGTGCTTGGGTAAATTTGTTTGCATACAGCACATGAGTGACTTACAAATCGCCCTAAATATCTTGTTTGGTGTTCAGACATTGGGTTTCACTCAATCAATATTTTTTGTTCTCACTAACCTATCAAACTTATTTAATGTTGGCCGTGTTTGATAATATGACTTTAAAAATGTGTTTCTAATATATTTGTATTTTGGGCATATTAAGGTTCATGTAGAGGCTTCAATTTGAAAAATGTGGGACCCCTAGCATTGAACTCAAATTTGACTAAAGGATGAGTGCCACATTGAAAATGTATACATATATGCTTTAAAGGATGATTTTCCTTCAAACTGCTACCAATTTTGTACATCAACGTATCATAACATCCACAAAATCAATCAAAATACAAAGCGATTTTAACAATAAAATATACATTATTTTCAAAAATCTGAATCATGTTTATTCCACGTATTTCGGCGGAAAATTATATAACTAGTGATTAATATCGACATTGACGAGGGCAAGTTACGCTTAAATAGTAAGAAAAAAGTTAACATATCTAGAAATATCAAAACTCGAACACATGTCATTTCATCACCATGGGGGCAGCCATTTTTAAATTAATAAAATAGAAAGAAACATGCTTAAAACTCACTCATCGCCTAATTGACATTCCAAACGGTTGACGATGACAAATGCATCGGATTGTACTCTTTCCGTTGATGTTTTCAAACTGCACGATCAGACCTCATAAACACTCAAAAGAATAACTATGTAAGAAGCATTTCACCAATGTTTACAATCGTTGTCGAATCACATTACTTATATTATTGCGCATAAAATAGTACGCTTACAGACTGACAGAAAGATCGATACGTTACTCCGTTCAATTCATCACGGTATACTATTATAATGATAAGATATAATAATACATCGCTTTAACAATCTAAAAGTAGAAATAATTCTTTTAAACGGAGTTTTTAATAACGAAAGTGAAAACAACGGAAGTTGGATGGATATTCTGTGAGATGCACTTCGGCTCCAAAAAAAACACTACAAATAAACTAAAAAAGACGTGTGGGGGATAATTTTCAGCTGGAAAATATTTGAAATAGGGTAAGTGATGATATCTCTACGTGGTCATTTCTGTTATTTAGTGCGATCTCTTGCTGATTAATGTTAATAGTTGTTTTACTAGTTGCCACCCAACTGTCAAAATAAGATATGTGTTTTCTCAGGTATGTGTATACACATACCCGGTTTTCTCACCACTGCACGTGGTTCCGACTGATTTGTTTTGCACGTTTTTCCACGGAGCACAGCGATGGCCACGCTTTCAAAATGGGTAGAAGGAATCGAAATATAAAATTAATCGGTTTGCCAATTTCTTTATATTCCTTTACAATTTTATATGTCGTCTGCAATCTATTTCAATTTGAGATGGTTTAAAATTTGCAATTTGGTTAAGAGGTAAATAACAAAATTGTTAAGCCTTCGAAATAGAATTGTGACTCTTATTATCCACCATACCTGGATTTTTAAAAAGTAGTTACGTTTTAGTTATTTTTAGAACTTTGTTTAGGAAATTTATCCAAAAAAGGCAGTTGAATAAAAACTCATTTGTTGTTTTATGACAATAATTTTCTGTGAAATGTTGCTAACTTGACCTTGTATATGTATATAGCCTTGTATTTATTCAACTTAAGGAAGTGCATATCCTTCCTAACTTTAGATTGAGATTTTGTAAATTAGAGTAAAAATGTATTGGTTTTAAACCAAAATATGAATAAAGCACACAATTATTGAATGTCAAAAATGTGTTTATGTTATTCTATCCGTCTTAAGCTTTAAAATGATATATAGTTTGACCATAGTGTACCACAATGATTGAAGAAAAACCAAAGCGAAATTTTAATGAATTTTATCCCCCATGAACCTTAATGCGAAATGGTATTCACGTTCTAAGACATTAAGATCACAAACTTTACATTTTCTGTTATCTCGAGCAATATTGTAGTATCGACCTCGTTCTATTTCTAATCTGTGTGACGATAGGTGGAATTGAGTTAGCGCTATTTTTAATTGTTTCGTTGTAATGATGACCAGATATTATTCTATATTAAAGGGCCGTTAACCAGATTGACGAAAAAGAAAAGTTCTAAAATACCGTATTTTTTACAACTATTAGTTTATATTGATTACAATATCACGACTGGTATATTGCATTACTTGACAAAGTTGTTAAGTTTTCATATTTTCAGTAAATTCGGTAATAAAATATTACTGGGTATGTGTACCAGGTAACTACCAGTTAACTATAAATAACGCAAGTAGATTGATCATCATCGTCACGTGGTAATCCCATGAACGCAAATTGTGCATGCGTAGTGAATTGTAAATATTATATATACGTAATGATCAATCTACTTGCGTTATTTATAGTGTGTACATCGTTATGTCATCTATTTTCGCGATGTACGTTCGAGTTCACATCGCGAAATTGTATTACCGAATATACTGAAAATATAAAAAATTCAAGTAATGTAATATACCAGTCGTAATATTTTAATCAATATAAACTAATAATTGTAAAAAAAACGGTATTTTAGAAAAAAAAATCGTCAATCTGGTTTACGGTTTCTTTAAACGTGTTTTTGATGCGGCAATATGTATTTTGTCTTGACGAACTTTTTATGTTACTGTTCCAGTGTTGTTTGTAATGATTTAATAAACATTGCTTGTATGTAAATCTCTGATTTTTTTCCTGAATCTTGTTCCAAGATTTCAGCAGAATATTGAAGAACCGGGGTTACGAATTTATCAAAAAGATTTAATTTTTCTAAAGTTGGGAACTCATATTGGTTTACAACAGATAAAAGTCGATGAAGCGCTCTGTTATCGTGGTCTGATATTGATTGTATTGGTTTATACTTGTTTCCGTTTTCAAATAAAGTTCCACCCAATTATTTGAATGATGTGACGATTTGGAACGTTTCACCATATAGATTTAAGTTAAAACTTGTTTTTCGGTTGCTTTTTTCGAAAATAACAACTTTTGTTTTGCTAATATTGATTTTTAATTTCATTTATTGGGCTGATGTGGGCGAAGTTGACAATACGACTAGATAGATAATAAAACTATTTTTTTTATTGTTGATCGATATGATTCCTTCAATATAAGAATTATTTTTGTTCAATAATGTCATTAACGAGCATCATAAATAGGATGCTTGAGCACGTGTCGCCTTGTTTAACACCATGTATGAATTGACGTATTCAGATATTTTATAATTTAGCCTGACGGCTGATTTCACTTATTTTTACCAGAGTTTAAGACTTTCTTGATTATACTGTTCAATGTAAAGGTACAGTCGACTGTGTTCATTCCTTTTTGGTAACCGCATTGAAAGTCCGATAGAATTTTATTTTCATCACACCCTTTGGTCAGTCTGTTTAAAAGAACCTGAGAATATATCTTTGATAAAATATTATTAAATGTTTGTCCGCAATAATGTTTTGCATCGCTCTGGTCTCCGCATGTAGATATTGATGTGATGTAACCCATGCCCCAACTCTCAGGATATTGTGCGGTATCAAAAATGTTATTAAATATAGTTGTGTACGGTATAATAGCATTATATGCTGTTTTAATTATTTCAACTGAAATATTATCGGGTCCACTAGATTTGCCATTATTTTCTTTGAAAACTGCTCGATATATTTCCGACACTGAAATTGGTGAATCAAGATGTTCGATTTCGGTTTGTGGTCTATTTACATTCTTTAATTATCTATATTTTCACATGAATCGTTTCCAATTAGTCATTAACATGACCATAGAACATTTGAGCTTGATCTTTATTTTTATTATAAGATTAATAGCATTTTTTAGTATTTTCCAAAACGTTTTTGGTTGTGTTTTTGCAATGTTACATAACCGCTTGCTTGCATTCATCTTATGTCTATATTTTGCTTTTTTTCAAATAGCGTTACATGCTTTTCTATAATGTACAAATTGTTGTCTGACAGAGTTGGACTTATTCTTACGATGCACGTTGTTTGTATTTTACATTACTTCCAACAAAGTGCCTTTAAACCGATTATCCATTATGTGCTCTGACATTTCTGGAATAGGTGAGGTTGCGTTTTCACGTCCTGCAAAAATGCAAAGGGGAGTATGCGAATTGTAGTTATTTTCCTCCACTTGGTATATATATTATCAAAAACTTATTTTTTCAATATATATTTTTGGAATTTTTTTGTGAGTTTGGTTGCACATTTAGAACATTTAAGACTTGTAAATCTTTAAGGCATTTATAGATTTGAACACAATCTCTTCCAGCACTAGCATCTTGAATATCACATGTATAATGATTGCTCAGCCACCAAAATTACAAAATTACTTATTGATAAAGACACGTGCTTTAAACTTAAAACTGATTTAATGGCACCAAATAACAGTGTGACATGTCGAGATTTCATCATCCACACATTAATTTAAATGGTATTCTTACTGTAAAAAATTATTTTCAGGCGTGACTTTTTCGTTATAAATAAAACTTGTGTTACCTTATGTCAAAAAGTAACATTAAACCTTTTTATAAAACGTTTCACTCTCGTGTGAAGTTAATTATTGTAATTTACTTTTATGATAAGAAAGTTTATACCTTAAAATAAATAAATAAAACATTTTACTAGATGTTGAACACATAAAAAATAAAACAAAGTATAATTTCAGTAACACATAATAAATAATGAAATACCATCCCAACGTGTGTATAGTGAGTAAAGAACACAAATCGAAATGTGAAGGAAAACTAACGGATTATGAATGAAGATGTGTATTATTAAGGAAATTGCGAGTAATAAACGCCAATGCTCTGGCGGACTTTCTGTTGAATTATATACAATATTTTAATATGAATACTGAACCAAATACTAAATAAATATTTTTACAATGTGGAATTAACAGCTCTGCACAAACAGGGTATCGTTACACTTATTCCAATGTCTGATAATTTCACATTTACGATAAATTAGTTTATTACATTTAGATAAATTAACTCTACATTGTAAGTCTATAGCTTACCGTGGAAACAAAAGTCTCAAATCAAATCATTAGTTGTAACCAACAGGTTTCATGATAGACAGTTATATAATATTATAATTATGTTCGATGTGATGGAATATATTGAAACTTATAATAAACCATACGTTTATTCTTTTCAAACTTCGAAAATGCATAAGATACGTTAACTCATTATTTTATAACAAATTGTCTTCACCTCTTTATTTTGGACCACAACTATATCAGTGTATAATGGTATTTTAATACAATTGTGTAAATAGCATTATTATAAACAATGGCAACCTTTATAGAAGCTCCAGAATAAAAGGTTTTTGTAAAGGTTTTCCACTGTCGTCCTCGATTATTTATTTTATGTTTAATAATCAAAGTATATAACTGTTATGGCAAACCTTTTTTGAAGACGATGGAATTTTTGTCGATGCTAGCACGGCAAAGTCCTTTGAAACACTGGTGTAAGCTCTCACATACTTAAGACATACATGTATCATGTATAGCAGTATTAAACATACACTCATCAAAATCTAAATAACGAAAATAACTTTAAAAAAACGAAATGTGAAAAAACCCTGATTAAAATCATGGTAAAATTGAAAAAAATCACTAACATGGAAAGGGTACTGTCATAACAATATGTATAACCGGAATTAGAATTAGATTTTTCAGTTCTCAAAAAAAGCAAGTAATAAAAAAACTTAAAACAATACCATGACCATACCATGATGAAAAATAAAACTGTTATATAAACTGTGTTTGAGGTATTTTATACATAACAATTTGTGACACGGTAGAGAAAATTAAACAATTAAAGAACAGAATGAAATCTAGTTAACTTAAATAATTTCTAGATTTAAAAATGGCTATAAATATTTATATCAAAATTGTCTGGATGCCACGTTAAAAGTTAATTAAATAAAAATCAATTACAAGAACACTCGGGATTAGACGTGTCAAAGCAAACAAGTTTGTAATCAGTCACATGTCTAGCGCTGGATGGCAACAAACGGCTCAACAAATCAATGGAAATAAGATTCCATTTATATCTGCAGACATATGCCAGCAATCACATGAATTATCTCCCAAGGCCAATGATCACATATTTAATAGCTAGAGTTTGTTCTATGGCTATTCTGGACGCCTGAATTCAACTAGAAGGAAATGTCGTGCATCTGGAAAGTATCCACAATAGGTTACAAAGTCTGGTCAATCGAATGTGAAATTGTATATACCATGGAATAAAGTTACAACGCGTTGCGTATTAAACCGCACTTTAATTCGTAATGTGATATAAGGTTTTATTAATATCTCTACTGTAAAAATACAATCCCTCACTTTCACATCAATGCATTTTTCATGATATATTTACGATAAAAAACTTTTATCTATATGTGTTCAAAACTTTTATCTATATGTGTTCACGAGAGGTAAACGTCCGAATTAACATTCTCGAAAGTCGATCTTACTCAAAATTCTTTTATTTCATTGTTTTTATGTTCGTTTAACGTGTAAAAATAACATGTTATATAATAGCAATAAAAAAACAAGTACAACGAACTTATATAAATTGTTAAACACGGATTACAGCTAAAACCAATTGTTTTTTGCCGAGTTAGCAAGAATGATCAATCTAGAGGCTATTTGATAGGGTCGAACATAAATAATATTGAATTGATAAAAATTTACAATTAAAATTCCAATGTAATCGTGCATCTCATACTTAAAAAAAAACATGATTGAGTTTGGTAAAAAGATAAAGTCATGAAATAAGAAGACATTTGATGTATCGTCCCAAATATTTTATGCAAAATTGATTGCTGTATAGGTGAGCTTTTCAGATCACTATGCGAAAATTGAAATGAATAGTGTGTCATATTAACTCATTTGATTATTGTCGGTGGTGCCCAGTGGTAATCTGTAAAGTACATTAGTGTGTACTTTTTTGGAGGGGGGGGGGGCACAACAGTTGGAATAATCTAGTTTTATAGTTCTAGATTAGAATATATGGTATCATATATATGGACATAAGTTCATTGTTTCGGGTAAATATATGGTCTAAGCTGTCTAGTCATATGCATCAATTTAAATTTGTTTGAGATTCAGATAGACATTCTATTGCCGATTGACGAATGTTATGTAAATTGTAACTAATGTCCAAATTCAGTTTCCATAATCATTGTGTATTTGGCATCTATTAAATCAAAACAATCGCCCACTGATACTTGAAGCTAGGCTTTCCCTTTGCGACAATTATGTCCGTTTTATTACAGCTTGCTGATCACAATGACAAAGTATGTTAAAGTTTTCCAGTGAATACTAACAACAAAACGAGAACTTTGAAGTAACGCGTTACAGGTAAAAAGGAAATCAAAGTACTGACAGTACTGCTGCGACGATGCTTTTGAAGAGGATGGATATAAAAGCATCAATTTAAGTTAATCTACATCACCACATTGTGTACGTGGGTATGAAAATTTTCGGTACGACAAAAATTTGGGTACGAAAGTTTTGAGTACGAAAAAAATATGCCAAAAAAAATTGGGGTACGAAAAAATGTGGGTACGAAAAAAAGTTGTTTACGACAAAAATTTGGGTACGAAAAAAATTGGGTACGAAAAAATGTGGGTACGAAAAAAAAACGGGTACGAAAAAAAAACGGGTACGAAAAAAATTGGGGTACGAAAGAAAATGGGTACGAAAAATGTTGGGTACGAAAAAAAAAAGGGGGTACTGGGGAAGTAGAACCCGTGGTGAACTTAACCCACTCAGCGAAACTGGGAGGCGGGTTACATTCTCTATCAAATCTAAAATTAACTACATTAGGGGTTTTCCCAGCGTCACAGCTTTTAAAGTGCCACCTGGCAGTTTCGACTCTGGTGCGTGTCCCGAATCTTTCGATAAATTTGGAAGAGGACGGGAACCATGCTTTACCTTTATCAATGATAATCAGCGAGGTATGCCTACTAATTTAGCTAACTCAATCGCGGGTCGGTTTTTAACATAGGTCGCCATTGTGAAGAATTTTTTCATGGTATGATAACTTAGCCGAGCTGTTTCGCTGAAGCAGCATCGTCAAAAAGTATGTAACTTGCCTGATTTCTTCCATCGGGTGTGAATAATTGCTACTATTCGTCTGATGGTTCTGGGATTTAATTATTTTAATCATATGTAATAATGTTATTTGTCTGCTTGTGGCATTAAGTATTTTGGTGGGTCGCACAACAATAACTAAATCCGGAAAAAAAACAGGTAAGTAACTCTTGTTGAACGCGAACGACCAACTACAAAAGACGGACATTTAGTGATCAAAAAGGATCGCCATGAGCTAAAAATAATTTGAGCTGTGGTTCACCGGATTGAAACGGTTTATGCAATTTATGCAAGGAATTGGAAAGGGTGGGGAGGTAAACCGGTTAAGTGGCTAGCTTTAACTCGATTTTACTCCAGACTTGATAACAAAACATACATGTGTCGTCGTGTATAGAAGAAATCATTTTGCAAAATAGATATGCTAAGTGCACTTCATTGGTGATTCAACATGTTGTTTGTGGTTTATAATGTATTGATAATGTAACGTGTCTTCGACCGAGCGTCGGTCTTTATAGTATGGCTCAAACAATAACTCGAAGCACAATACAATAGAATATAATTTTCCTCAATCTACCTTGCTTTATGATTGGTTATTATTACAATAATTGGTTTGGAACAGTAAATCAAATGTAATCAAATGCTATATTCATATGACCTCGAACCTCACTATTTACGCTTATGACCTCGGAATATGTATGGAGGCCTATGTCTCAGGACTATGTATGGAACCCTATGCCTCGGAACTATGTATGGAGACCTATGCCTCGAGACTATGTATGGAGACCTATGCCTCGGGACTATGTATGCATCCTATGCCTCGAGACTATGTATGGAGACCTATGCCTCGAGCCTAAGTATGGAGACCTTTTGTCTCGAGACTATGTATGGAGACCTATGTCTTGGGACTATGTATGGAGACCTATGTCTCGGAGCTATGTATGGAAACCTGTGTCCTCGGGACTATGTGTGGAGACCTTCTGTCTCGGAACACTTCGTTATGACTCCGAGTCTGTGTGACTCGTTACCCTAGGTATGGAGCCTATGGAGTAGTGTTTGTATGAAGGTATGTTACTTATATATCAACTATTAGCGACCCGGGCTGCTGAGGGGTAGGAATCCAACTTCAAGGCTCTCAGAACGTTTGAAGAGGATAGCCAGTCTCTATGTGCCCAAAGTTCCTAATATATGTTAATAATATAATTTAATTACCTATTTTCGCAATGTTAACTCGACGAAATCGGGAGCAGAACTGACTATTCATGTGTGCGTGAATCAAAGTTTATGTACAGGTCCTACCGGCCTCTTCACGAGCTCTTTGAGGTCCGACCTGGACTATACTGACTATTCATTGTTTGTATCAGAGTTTATTTACAGGTCCTACTAGCCTCTTCACGAGGTCTTTGCAGCCCGACCTGACTGACTATTCATAGAAGAAACGCGCGCTTTAATACTTTCTGCTCATGCGGCGTTACTCGGACATTTCCATAGCGATACAGTTGAGATCTACGTAATAGTGGTTTGACTTAATTATAAAGCATAATAATGAGGTAGGGTCTGGTCTTTATCAACGCAATAAACATTTATAAAACAAATGGATATAAAAACAAAATACAACGATACATTTCTATGCATATTTTCAACAATTAATTAAATGTCAACAATGCTTACCGGAAATATATGGACGCTTTTAATATATTAACTAAAAGAAACAATATACCCAAAGAAAAATGAACGTAAGTAAAGAACGGCGGTAGGTTAAAAATCACCACAATAACATATGTAATATGTATGCATTATTGAGCAGGTTTTGGTGGTCAATGTATAATATAAGAGGGTTTTCGACGTCGAATGCTCTTTATGAACAGACCACAATAAAGAAATCTGGAGAGGAACCGTGCTTAAGTTTATGTTTGACTAGTAGACATTGATTTACTGAGTCGTCGGCTTGATTAAGCAGCCCGGCGACAATTTAGATTTGGAACTAATGACTAAACATGAGTGCGCGACCACGCATGATAATTTATTTCCGAATGGCCAATATATCATTTCAGGCAACTGTCAAATACATTTTGCTTTAATGTGGTTGAGTGGGTAATGGCCACGTATACAAAACTACAATTGTAATCGAATATTATGATATGAAATACCAGTTGTCAGAAATGTTTCTACTAAAAGAATATGACGGGACACATATTTGTTCCCCACGCTTTTTATTCTGAGTTCAAACATACAGTTGCCCGTAAAATTGCATTTTACTTGGTGAACAACTGAATAATAATTTGACTTTCAAAATCTACTGACCATTGGCTAGTTTTATCAGTCATTATATTTTGTGTTGAGACAAGAAAATGTGCCTTAAAATTCGAAACAGTGCATTCTAAATAATGTTTTCGCGTGTGATATCAAATTCATTTGT
Organism: Dreissena polymorpha; assembly: GCF_020536995.1. Lineage (NCBI taxonomy): Eukaryota > Metazoa > Mollusca > Bivalvia > Myida > Dreissenidae > Dreissena > Dreissena polymorpha. Next base: position 45,057,934 of record NC_068356.1, on the reverse strand, counting down.
ATTTTGTTTTTATTTGATGTTCCATGATGGTGACCATTTAAATTTCAGTTCAAATGTTTCGTTGATATTTATTATTAAACGAGCAATAATTCAACACTTGCCGTTAATAAAATGACCGTCAAATGTTAATACACGTTTATAAAATTGTGTTGCTATTGTTTCACTCATACATTTAAGTCATATCACGTAAACATAAGCAGGTAAATGCAAAACATATTTAGTTTAATTAAAAAAGAAAGAAGATCGTCGTGTTTGTGAAACAAGCTTCATACATGTACTCAAATATCAATATGTAGGCACACACATTTTTACTAGGCTCTTAAAAATCCCTCCTATAATCGCCGTGCAACTTCCATTATATTTTGTTCACTCTAAAGTGCATCGAGACAAATTAAGTCAGCTTTTATTTGCCCTCAGATGATAGTATACAGTCAAAGCTTCGGTTGAGATACCAAAATGCTCCCTGCTGAAATATTGAGAAACTTTCATTACCACACATCTACTGTATGAAAGAAATTCATTTGTCTGCCATGGAAACAACATAATAAAACGTCATTTTTTACTTTTTGAAATTGTGTATATATTATTGTAAAATGAATTACTTTTCACATAAGTAACAATTAGTTAAATCATAAAAAACATATTAACAGCAGGTAATTGTTGGACTTAAATTATTATCGCAAAATAGCGTAGACATTCTATTTTCTATGCAAGATTAAGTATAATAACTTTGCAAAAGTGTTGCCAGATTTGAAGAAACGTAGTTTTTTACTTTCCAAGTTGTATACTTTGTGGATAACTTGCATTGATTTATTTATGAAATAACCTTTTAAAAATTTCCCTGAGACAACCATGCAATACTTGTTATAAAACATTGTTAAAATAACATCAACGGAGTGTTTTAAAGCCATGTCCATCTGGTCAAAACGCCCAAGTGGTATACAATAGTTTTTGTGTCAGCTTGCTAAATATTTCGACGAGTCGCGTCGATAATATTACTTGTAATTTGAAAAGCTATGATTGTTTATAGTATACAACAGGGTCCAAATAACATAATATTGGTGTTCTTTATTTAAGGAACACCATCTAAATACTAATTTACACGCCCATTGCTTTTAAAACACATTTCTTGCTCGGGACTTAATATTTTCGTTAGTTACGCCGCCAATGAAACCAAGTTCTGTGCTGGAATCTTTTAATACGTAGGAAAACTAATTCCAGTCGCATTTCGCGTTAGCTTTTAAACGATCGATAGTGACAATTACTGGATTATATGCTTTCTATACGAGGTTGGTCTCATTCACAATGTCGGTAAACGTCCGTATAGAGGATGCACTCAATGGAATGATACGAATATGATTATAGATGCAAACTGCCCCTTAAATCTTGTAGCAGAACATTGTTGTGAGATCCAACAAAAGCATACGTTGCGAGGATTAGCAGTATGGTACGATATACACCTCGGGATACTCCTTCCCACACGAAGTATTCATAACATGCTACCAATATTATGACCTTTACATGTTTCGTAGAAATAAATACTATTTAAATCGTATTACCGGATTTCGATATATATCACAAACAAATAGCTCGTACTTAAAAAAAAAATAAGCGGTAAACACGCGATTGCCAACACTAATACATTCGTCGAATATTTTAGCGATTTATACAGTATGCGTTCTTGTTTAAATATGTAGCGAATGCAACGCTCAATCACGAGAAACCGTCGACGCTTCTGACGTTTTCGGATTCCGTGCTATACAAGTAGCCGCAGTACTTTGTGTGTGACGTTATGAGTGATAGGCAGAATTCTACATTTAATATTACAGTGTGTTGTACTGTAAGGGTGCATCAGTTTCTTTGGTGTTTCAAGCAGCATCGCACTCGAGCACTGCACCTTTCATACCATACGACATAACACAACCAACTCGATTGATACCAGGTTTTATAACACCATTCTAGCTAAATATTATATCTTGATACCTAAATAGGTATGCACAATATGCAGCTTATACAATTTAATTTAAGTATTTTTATACGCACTTTTTAGTGGAAAAGCTTTATTATGAAGTAACTTTGAATTTTTATCCTAAAAAGCTGTATACGTCTCCATTTTACTGAACGGCTTGGTCATATACATGGGTTGTTGTAGAAAATATGGTATTACATTTCAGTTTATTGATTTGATATATACCGGTAAATATATTTCACAAAGCTACTCCAAAATCGAGGAAAATCCTTTAAGACGTCACATTTCATTTCCATAAAACCCCCATGTGTATTATTTGAACCTCAAACTATCTGCAATTTAACGGTCAGTGTTTTACCATTCTCGAAGTTTTCTGACATTTACCAATAAACTTGAAACTTGAAACTTGCTAATTTGATGAAACGCCTATTTATATAATTATATTCAATGGCGTTGTACAAAACATATAAATATACATACAATTGAAATAAGAGTGACTGTTATGCAGCATTAATTAAAGGATTAATAATCTAAAAATGTGTGATATAAATAAAAATGCTGTTAGGAAACTGTAGCAATAAAACAATACAGGCTACGATATTAAAACACAGGAAAAAAATATTATGCAATAAATTGATATAACTAGGGTAAATAAATAATTATAGTGATATTATGAGCATAGTTTTGGCAACATAAAGATACTGTTTTTCATTAACTGAAAGGATACGTGAAAGGATATTTCTGCACTCTGGCTGTCGGATCCCACAGCTACCGGTCGCCTGTCACCCTTACGGGCACTTCTTTTGGGTTTTAACCGTATTTGAACTGTTGTGACTACAAGTCACAAATAGACTGACCAAGTGTGACTACAAGACACAACTTGAAGGTTAAAATTTCAGTGTGACTATAAGACACATTTAGAGGGGCTAGGCGTGACTAAAAGACCGCTGGATGATGTCATTCAATAATTGAGCAAAGAAGCCCTAATGCTTTTTGGTTACCGGTCACTTGTACAATAAATATCCTTTTCGAGCAAAGAAGACCGCAGAATCCTTTAATTTCTTAGTCCTCTGAGTAATGGTTGTTGGACAATTAAGCCCATACAACTGAGCCTCGATTTGTTTTGAAATCACAGGTATTCAAATTAAAATAGGTCGTAAAAGTCTCTGAAGAGAAATGTTTTCAAATTCCTTTTGAAAATGTCTATTGAGACAGAAGTCCGAATGCTTGATGGTAGGTCATTCCACAGTTTTGGACCAACAACTACGAAACTCCTGTCCATGAAAGTTTTTTTCTTTGTGCGTTTCACATCATAACATCCGTCATACGAGACGGTAGATCGTAGGTTACGTGCTGGTACTTTTTTTTTAAAGTTCTGTAAGGTATTTTGGCGCGTGACCAACAGAACAATTATACATGAAGTTCAGTAATTTGAATGTTATCCTAGCCTTTACTGGTATCCAGTGTAGTTTATACAAGGCATCTTTTGAACTGTCATATTTCTGTCGGCCGAGTACCAATTTGGCACACATGTTTTGGAAACGTTGCATTTTGTTTATTTCGCATTGAGCTGTTCCATACAAGATGAGAGTACAATAATCCAGATGGGATATTACCAAAGACAAAACGAGTATTTCTGTTGCTTCTTTTGTTAAGTATTTCCTAATGCTTTTGATTTTAAGGTAGTTGTACATGGCTGTACGGCACTTAATTTTGATGTGTTCTTTAAAATTTAATGTTTCGTCTAAATATGCACCCAAATACCGTATGCATTTTTCTGCTTTAACAGTGCCACCAGCAATATCTATTTCTTTAGATTGACATTTATTGAATTGGGGTCTACTACCGAACATGATGAATTCCGTTTTTGATGCGTTCATTTTCAGTTTATTCTCGTTCATCCAGTTGTTAATGACGAGTGCACAACTTTCAAGTTCTTGAATGGCAGTTCTTTCAACAGAAGAAGATGTAGGTTTGAATCGCTTGTTTGCGGTGTGGTCGTCGGCAAAACCGTAGACTGTGATGGAGAGAGGAACGACATCAAACAGTGTTCCAGCGTACGTCAGGTAGAGCCATGGACCAAGACAACTACCCTGGGGGACACTACACTCAAAAGAACGTGCCGCCGATAAAGCTGAATTAACACTTATGCGACAGCTTCTTGGACGAAGATACGAGTCTATCCAGTTTAGTGCCGTGCCACATGCACCGTACTGTTTTTGCAACACGTCTAGTAGAATGTCATGATCGACTGTATCGAAGGCAGCACTCAAATCAATGGCGATAAGTGCTGTAACATCTTGTTCCTCCATACCTTCGCGTATATCATTGACTAGTCTAAGTAAAGCAGATTCACAAGAATGGAATTGTCTGTAGGCTGACTGATTTTTTTGGAAGGAGATTGTTTTCATTTACGTGTATATTGAGTCTAAACAGAGCAGCCTTTTCAATCACTTTCGATAGAAATGATAAGTTGCTCACTGGTCTATAGTTGGCATAACTCAGGTCTAGTCCAATTTTCTTAAGAAGTGGTCTTACTATTGCCTCAGAGAGAGATTAACCAATTTTGTCACGAACGGTAGTAACTCGTTTAAAAATGATTTAAGTACTCTTGTTGTTAATGCATCTAGTTCGCATGATTTTGTTTGAAGATGATTGATGATCTTTTTCACTTCATCTTGGGTTAGCTCCTCGAACATACCGAAACATGGTACTTCCTTGTGATCGGGTGTGAATTTTTCGAAACTTGCAAGGGCATCTCGAATTTTGTTAATTTTATCATGAAAGTGATCGGCAAAATTTTCAGCTATCGCGGTGTCGCTTTCACCTTTCGGCATAGGGTTATCAGTATTTTTTTCTGTTAATTCTGATACAAACTTGTAGAGTTTTTTAGAATCTCCGTGAAAATCAATTACTTTGACTAAGCGATCGTTGCTTCTCTGCATTCAAATCGAAAGTGTATTTATTTCTGGTATTTTTGAAAAGTTAATATTGGTCTGGTTGTTTGTATTTTCTCCACATGCGTTCCAGTTTGCGTGTTTTGCGTTTAAGTTCAAGAATGTTTTCATTAAACCATGGTTTTGGTGCACGACAAATTTTGTTTTTCACAATGTATGGAGCGTGTTTATCAAGAATTCTACAGATTTCATCTTCAAATTGCTCTACAAAAGTATCTACTTTGTCTGCTGTAATTGACATTCCATTGAGGTCATTAGTAAATGCTGAGTGGTCTAAGTTTTTAAAATTTCGAAATTTTATTGTTTGACTCTTGATATTTTCTTTTTGTACTTTGGTAACGACTTTAACTACACAATGGTCCGAAAAGAAAGGGCCTGGTTAACACGAATTGATTTCAATACCGTTTGTAGCCTCAGAGATTACTAGGTCGAGTGTATTACCCTCTGTGTGTGTGCTGAAATTAACATGTTGTTCCAAACCCATTGCTACAAGAGAATTCTTAAATACAGTCACAACACTGTTAGTTTTGTTGACATGCAAGTTGAAATCTCCAAGAATCATAAGATTTGAATACCAATATCTCCAGACGAATGACATGCATAATAGCAACATTAAAAGTATATAAACCCCATGTATCTTTTCTTAACATAATCGTAATTGTGCTTTTCACATTAATAAATGCCGAATCAACCAGGTCTGAATCAAGAATACTCACCGAAAAATGGTTGCGGGTACTTTTAATAAGTGGACAATAAATGATGGATGCTATGTCACTTTTTTCCGATTAAGAATAGGTGGAACATAGCAAAGCAACTGAGACGCAAAGGTTTCTAGATCGGTATACACTATAGCACCGTCAGTTCAATTACAATTTGTATGATTGTTTAATATTCTTATTTCTGAACCCTTTTGGTAGTTATGAATGCTTTTCTTATGAATCGACTGGGATTTATTAGTATGTTAGGCATGTTACACTTTATCCAGGTATTATGCAAAAGAATAAATTTGAGGAAGAATTAATTTGAAAGGGAAACTGCGATTCATAAATCATTATTTAATGCTTATTCATTTTATGGTATAACTTGCATATTAATAGTCTCTGGTAAAGTATAATCGCCAAATTATTAATATACATTCAATATAGAGATTATGTTGTCAATACAATTTTAATGAATATGTCAAAGCGTCCTCATATTTGCCGATGTTTGAATGACGTAACGGAATAAACATGGTTTACACAATATTAAACGTGTGAAACAAAAACAAAACAAGTGTAGAAGTGTAAAAAAATGGGAAAAAAGGTAATCATTTGAAAATAATGCAATATGTGTAGCAGTTATACTCTAAAAAGGTATTTAACAATAGTATCAATACGGCTAGAGTATTAAATAGGTTAAGAAAAGAGCGTTAGCTTTTACTTGTATCACTGTCATAAAATTTAACGAAACCATCGTTATGTGTATTACTTTGTAAACACCAAACATCTCAAGGCCATACGCCTATATTTAAAATATGCATCAAGTAAATTAAAAGAAAGAACGATTATAGCATAAATAGAATGTTATGCAAGTATTCTCAATTAATCACCAAATGTTTTGTTAAATCATCAATCATGTTATTACAGTGAACAGGCATATTGATCCGTCCAACATATTTTGGCATGTATTGAAGCTTGTCATTAAATGCTTTAAATGCTTTATATTGATAAATTTAAACATTTGAACTATAAATCTCCAGTAAAAAAAAACAACAAGAATACAATTTTAAAAAAAGGAAAAAAAGTAACCCTCAACAGGGCTCGAACCACTGAACCCTGGAGTCATGGAGTAAAAAGCCTCCCGCCCAGACCACTCGACCATCCACGCTCATATTCAGAGCGGATGTATTGTAAAGCTATATAAGCAATCCTCGTAGTCTCCCAAAATATCGAATCGCGTCGATACGACGCTTTATCTGTTGGACGGCCCCTTTAAAGGTAATTTTGCAAAATGACATTTAAGCTTGACACAATTATTTGCGCGTAGGAAAACAATAAATTCCAGCAGTGATTTTGATAACTTGTTTGGCGAATGCAATAATCTTTACAATAGCTTCATGTTCAATGTGTTCTACAGGCGATTATATCGAATAAAGCAAATAAAAGGTCAGAAAAAAATGATTTAATTAAACGAATGAAGCATTTAAGTTTCATGTATATGATAATGGCTTTACTGAATAAAATGTCAAACAGACGTTTCTCATAACATATATATTAGATTATTAGCGAATTCGTAATCTGGAAGATCAGTCAACTTCACGTCTATTACCCAAGTTCTGTGTTAAATATAAAGATGGAATATTCTTCTAATCGCGTAAATGCTTTAAATATATCAAAGCCAGATAATCTTCACGACATAGGCAAACATGCCAAATGAGTGTACTCAAGGATCTAAAATCTATATAAGTTCAATCAACTGCTGTACGCATTGCTTTTATATCATGTGTAGTTTGAATAAGTTGTATTACATTCTACAATTCTACAATGAATGGGTTCTAACGACAAACAAGATTGTCAAAGCTCAATACCATTATGACTATGCTGCATTTTTTTAATAACTAAAACTGCGGGCTAGAAGCACAAGATAACAATTAAATAGCAAAAACAATTGGATTTGTACCGTCGTAAAGGTCCTCTAGAGATAAACATGATTCCTTTTGTGCTTGGCATATTGCCAACAAAGATTTATATCGAATGATCATGACATTTTTCAATTAGCTCCAAATTGCCTTAAACAAACTTCGCGTAGAGAATCGCAAACTAAGACTGACAATTATATTGATTCTGAACCTTGGCTGAGAAGCTTGGAACAGAATTTTATAATGCGTCTTCCTGGTGAACGAAAACAATCGCAATTTGTCTGTTAACAACTTTATAATTATGTTATATTCGAATAATTTACTTTACTGTCAACGACTCTGTGAATTAATGGTGTTCAGTTCATATAAAATAAAGAAATCGACTTATAAAGATTATTGTTAAAGTAACTCGAGTTATAACGAATTTAAAACGCAAACACCTATTTAAAGCCACGATCCTTAGCAAAATGGAAGTGTTATGATCGCTAAATTTGTCATAAGGTTTTCCTGTTGAATATGAATATAAATACTATAATAATATTCAACATTGACGTACAGTTGTGTTTTAAAATGTGTTTTTGTATTTTATTGCATACAGGTTCGCTGCAACCTGCTCGTTTGCACTCAAAATTGTTAGGCGCCATGTTGTTGCTGATGTGACCAGTGACACGGTTGTCGCATATATAATTATATATGTTTTAATAGTGATGAAGACATGAACATTGTGAACAAAGAAAATAAAATAAAAATTGTTGATGTTGTTTAATTACCAATTTTTAGTACGAGTGATCAGTGCAAACATATTATTAAAAAAATCTCTATTGGCTATTTAAACATTAGTTATTGAAATGTTGGAGATATAAAGACATACACAAATAATGGAAGTTGTCTGCCTCCTGGACTATTTCCAATTTGTTCAATGTGTGCTTTGTTTTATTGCTGAAGTTAGAAAATATTTGTCAACTACCTATGCAATACCTTCTTGACCAATAATAACGTTCGGTTAGTCCTTCAACCGGTCCCAGCCTCCAGTTGTATTCACTTACCGTTCCATGGTGATGAAACACAATTTTGATTATAGTTGTGTTACTTGATGTGTGTTACCTGCTTTGTGGTTTTGTTTTGATTGTGTTTTGTTTGGTATTGGTAATAGTAAATGTGTCCTTAATAAAGGGTGATGACATGGTAATAACTGCATCTCAATTGTTAATAGGTGATTTTGATTCAATTAATGCATGTACATTTTTTATATATTCTTCAATATTATACTTGCACAAAATTGGTTTTAAAAGTAGAAATCTCGCAGAACAATCAGAAAACTTAATATAAATGTTTAATGATCGACATTGGCGTTTCATAGTAAACATTCCTTAATTCAAATGTAAATGAAAACACAAACTGGTGTTTATATTTTAATTTAGAATAAAAATTTCACTGATATGTTGACCTATTTCATCGCAAAACACTACGTATTATGTTGAATTGCTAACATAGTATGTTTGAACGGCCATATAGAAAACTAAAATATCATAATACTTGCAATAAATCCCCATTTTATACAGCCCCACATGGTGCGGTGGTCGAGTGGTAACACTCTGGTCTACCATTCCAGATGTCCCCGGTTCAAATCCCGGCCGGGGCACTGGAAATTTCAGAAATGCTTCAAGTGTTTCCCACCCAACTAGAGATGTACTGGTATGATACCCAGGTAATTCTCGCGTGTATCGGTGCTATACACTGAGCACGTAAAAGAACCAAGGTATCTATTCGCAAAGAGCTAGGGTATCGCACCCGGATTCCTTGTATCCCAATACTGTCTCTTCTGCTTGCTGTCTCTTCAGCAAAACCAAAGGACCCCATTGGAAATAAGTGCTTGCACTTTCATGGGTTATCCTTGACCGCAAGGTCAAAATAAATACATACATACATACACATAACCTACGGACTTACATTTGAGGAATATATGATTGGATGCTTGTATGCGTTAGATTGCACTGATGACAATAATATAAACTAATCTCGTTCCCATTCCAATTTTAGGCGTCTAGACGTGTTTTTTTTTGTTCATTTACCATTTCATACACCTAAAATCGTGTTATAAGTGCTGTATCAAGACTTTATACTGTACAGTATATACAAAGTTACCTCTGTGCAAATATTTAAAATAAAAAAGTATTGAAAACACACGGTCAAGCACTTTAAATATGTTTTTCAGACCTATATCTCGAATGGTTCCCTCGTGTAACAATAAAGATGCCTGAGTGTCAGCCATTCTTTTCGCCATCCGGAATGCTGCAATGTGCAATATTAATAAAACACCAAGACACTAACGAAATAATTACAGAACTCATCTACTGAAACCAGTGATGCTCTCATTTTTTAATCATGTAGATTATAGTTAAATACCGTTAAAGTAATTATAATAAATGTGAATACAAACCGGTCTTTATGAATGGTAACATCATGTTTGCTGTGCGTGAACTGTTGGGACTTGTCTGTTATGTAATAGACTGTTTGAAGTCACATAATCTATTAACTGGAAATAAGATTTTTATATTTTAATAGCTAGTTTTATCGATTTATAATTATAGTGTGCTTTTTTAAGTGAGTCTTTATTACATGTAGTTTGCAGTGAAACGTTTAGTCGAGTAAATATACATTGTTTCCTATCGTGCTTATAAGTGAACCATAAATGCAATATACGTTACTTCGCGGAGATGTTGAAAATATTAATGTATTATTAATCGGAATATCACTTCTTTCTTACTTGCTCCATCTATAAAGATCTACGAACAAAATATTGTATTCGTTCTAACTGGCCAAACTTAGTCAAATTTAAAAATATACTATCTTGTCAAAATACTACAGTAATTAACAATGTTGCAAGATTCATTACTGAGGCAATGAAACTCCGTGATGAAAAATTAGAAGTATTTGCTGCTTCTTAAATTAATGGTGTATGGAATCGTTAATATATTGTTTATTTACTACTTGTTACTTCTTACATAATTGTCAATACATTTACTTTTGTAAATGATGTTTGAACACTTTACATAGTTATCTATGTGTACAATTATGTATGTTTTTTGTATTGTACTGATGTACTTCGACCATAATTTGTTAACTTGAATATGTAAATGGTCAAAGGCATTTTGCCGATGTTCCAATAAAAACTTGAAAACTTGAAATTATATTCAAAACCTTTTTTTCTTTTCTATATCGGATATTTGCTGCATGCAAAGATTAATGATCGCAAACATCTGGAATGAATTATGATATACTTATATGGTCTAGTTTGATGGTATGTTATGAAGTCTGTATGTAACGGACCTTTATTTACATATATCTAGTTTGCAATCAGTGTATGTTTAAGGTATATCTGGCTTATCTGTTCGCGAACTAGTTTACGGTCTTTATTTTGGCCGATGATTGCCTTTTTAAAGGTTTCTCCAAAACGTTTTATCCTAAAAATTATATACATAATGTATATTTATTTTTTTTATTTTGTATAAAAGTTTTCAAAGAATGAATTTTATTGGACACTTACAAAGGTCATGTAAGGTGAAAAGCTGGCTTAGACAGCTACGCCGACATGAAGTTTTGCTGGAATATTGGATATGGTGCTATGAGACAGTCCCACATTTATCCTCATGGCAATGAGGTAGAATTCTCAAAACCTTGTCTGAAGACACAAACTTTTATCAATGGCTCTACTTAGGAAACAGCCTCAATAGTGTCATTTTATCTTTATACAAGTACAATTCCAATCTTGGTGATTAATGAAATATTTGAAGTAGAGGCAAGTGATTTTACTATACATTATGTCATAATGCAATATTTGATTTAAAAACTATCATCTGCCTAACGCAATTTTAACTCTTGCAAACCGTTTTCACTAACATTAAGAACACATTAAACACACTTGGTACTATGATGAACAATTTAAACGTACAGTACCGGAACGATGCTAGTAAAATGTTGCTTTAATAGTATTTCGCCGTTTTCGTACGCAGTAATAAATGACTGTAGATGTATGAATATGTACAAATTTATTGTGTTTATTTTGTGTACTGCAACTTCGGCGAATCGATGTGAATCGCAGCCCAGCTTTTCAATAGTGGCAAGTTTTATTACCATAATTGACTACTGAATTCCCATCTTTCTCCTGTATTTGCATAAAGGCTCAAGACAATGGCACCCCAACACATGTCCTTCTACCAATATCGTTAAACGTTTATAGTCTTTGGCTAATTGCTCGGCTAAATAATTGGAACGGCACATGTTCTGAAGACAAATCACATATTAGATATTGGGGCATGTAGCGTACATGGAAGGCGGGTGCATCTTCAAGTCCTTTGTAAAATACTAACTGCAAATAATTCGGTTAATCGACATTTCATACTCAATGTTTTAGTTCAATGAGTAATATTTAGGCTGTATAAAGCATTAAAGATGTCGGTCAGAAAGCAAAAGAAATGCAACAAAACTTTAACAATACATAAAAAGAAGCAAAGTTAGTTCGTGGTAATCAACAATAAGTGGATAATAATATATCTTCCTGACCTAGACAATAATTTCGTAAATTGCGTTAATGCAAAATCCACTGCATATTTGTTTTCTCAATGAAAGAATTTGTTTCACTTTATAAAGGTTTGGTTCTTATTGTTTATTTGCTTTCTTTCCCAATGTAAGAAATAATGAAACTGAAATTGAGCAGCACTATGAGAAAATGGGGTTTAATGCATGTGCGGAAAGTGTCTTCGCAGATTAGCCTGTGCAGACCGCACAGGCTAATCAGGGACGACACTTTCCGCCTAAACTTGATTTTTTGGTAAGAAGACTTTTTTATTGAAACGGAAAATATCATAACAGCGGAAAGTGTCGTCCCTGATTAGCTTGTGCGGACTACACTGGCTAATCTGAGAAGACACTTTACGCACATGCATTAAACCCCCTTTTCACAGAACACAGCCCTATTACAAATCTGAGATACTACATTAGGAACTGTGGTAGGGCAGTCTATGAAAACTGAACCAGATTAAAATAATATTCACAAGTAGAGCATATGTTCAACGGTTTTATCACCATTGGTTCTGATATCATTTATAAACATTGATGCAATTTATATGTAACTTACAACCATATTAAGTGTAGTTCAATGCTCAAATAAAAGGGATCCCACGGAATAGTCAATGATAGCAAAATATGGAGTGGTGTTGTAAACGTCGTGTGTAAACTTGTTTAATTGCTATATTTTTTTAAGTTGAAGGACAGAGTTAATCTAGTTCATTAATATTTGCAAAGTTAAGATGCTCTTAAGAGTCATTGACCTATGTATGTATGCGCATATGTGTCCTATCCTTGATGTTTTGACAAATCAAGGTGTGATGTGATCAGTCACATGTGGAAAGTCACATGAAAACGATACTTAAGAGACCCAGCTAACCTCATTTGTATCGCCAGCGTCAAATTGTTCTAAAATCTACAATTTTAACTCTATAGTAAACAATTTCAAATATTAAAACCTTCAATTCAAACATGTCCTCCCTGAACTTAAAATGTATTACTTATGAAAAGATATATAGAGTCGCGTTCTGAGAAAACTGGGCATAATGCATGTGCGTAAAGTGTCGTCCCAGATAAGCCGGTGCAGTCCGCACTGGCTAATCAGGGACGATACTTTCCGCTGTTATGACATTTTTCGTTTAAAAGAAGTCTCTTCTTAGCAAAAATCCAATTTAGGCGGAAAGTGTCGTCCCTGATTACCCAGTGCGGACTGCACAGGCTAATCTGGCACGACACTTTACGCACATGCATTATGCCCAGTTTTCTCATAACGCGACTCTATACATTCTGCCCTACCCCTCTTGTAGTTTTTCATTCCAGCCCTATCATATATTTCAATTCACATTGTGGATCATAATTTTCTTTGACTGCTAAACCAAATTTAATTTTAGTAATAAAATGAAAATAGATTCAAGAACGAAATCAGTTTTTCAAATGTTCAATATAGTACACTATCGAAAGGCATTTGTACTTTTGGCAAACACTACAAAAGATTTGAGTATGTTTTACATTCTGGCTATTGTTAATTGCTTTTATCTAAATAATGTATATCATACAACTATCAACCTTAAAGTGCCTTATATTTTTACGTTTTAACATGATAAAAATTATCCAAATGAAACTCCATCTGTATCGACAAGAGAGACCTTTTCTTAGAAGGCAACAAGGAATTTTTAGAAGTGTGGTTTTAAAGGGGCCTTTTCACGTTTGGGTGAATTGACAAAATTAAAACAAAAATTGTTTCAGGTTCGCAAATTTTCGTTGTAGTTATGATATTTGTGAGGAAACAGTAATACAGAACATTTACCATGCTTTAAAATAGCCATTATATGCATCTTTTGACGATTTAAAAACCTGAAAATTATAAAGCGTTGCAACGCGAAACGATTGAATAATTTGGAGAGTTCTGTTGTTGTCGTTATATTTTGTGATACAACGAGGATTTCTTATATAAAGCATGAAAATCATCACTCATGGCATGAGCACGGATGGCCGAGTGGTCTAAGCGGTAGACTTTTTCTCCAGGGGTCAGTGGTTCGAGCACAGTTGAGGGTTACTTTTTTCTTTCTTTAATTTTATTCTTGTATTTTACTGGAGCTGTTTAGATCCAATGTTTACATTTATCAATATAAAGTATTTCATGACAAACTTCAAAACATGCCAAAATCTGTGAAAAAGTCCCTTAAAGCGAGATTTACAAATGGCTCAAATGTCTAAATTATGCAATTAGATATTCGTAGAAATTCTAATTTTAGCATTTGAGATTAACCGAATGCATTCCATGTTAAAGTTAAATAGAAACGAATGTTTTAACAGGATGTGGCGTATGTGTCCTAGTGGTGGCTTAGTAAAGAAAAACGTTATGTCTGAAAAACACGTCAGCTGACAACTGCAAACAAGTATGCAGTGTTTTCTGTCCAATATATTTATATATATAAATATTAATTTATATTTATATTTAAAGTTACCTCTACACAGATTATAAAGTTCCATTCTTGACCCATAGATTCTCAAACTAAATATGCAAGCAAAGTTTAGAACCCAGACAACCTTATTATAATAAGTACTAATGAGCTCCAGTCTGGCAGTAAATAATGGTCTTGACTTAAAAACGGAGCTATCCGGTTGCACATAACACTTTTATTAAGTGTATCTCTGTGTCCTGCTACTTCAATATTATTCGATTAAGATTGAGCAAATGAACTCAAAAATGCCCTATTGTAGCAATCCAATGTAATGTAAAGCGTTGACCTATAATTATGACAACGACCTTAACGGTAGCTACATGTATACTTTATTTGTGTGAAACCAATTGTCGGATATGGGTTACGTAAATACTAGTTCATCCAATGTATAGGCAAACAGTAGCACTACAATGTCCTATTTTTTAATAACAATCAAATGCTCTTTTTTCAACAGTTTCCCTAAAATTATGTCCTTTACCTTTGAAGAAGGTATCCGTTTTTTGCGTATACCATGTTATCTGACATCGGTTAACATGTTATTTAGAAATCATTACATGCATATGAAAGTTAGAGTTAGGATAAGAAATGCTCTATTTTACAGCTCGACATCTAAAAAAATGACTGACCAGTAATTAACAAACCGACTTTTTCAGCCATTCACAACGAAAGCTTAGGGCTGATACTTTCATGAAAACATAGTCTAAAAATTGCTCCTTAGAAAGGGGGGGGGGGGAAGGGTTCTATAACCAGCTTTAGATTTAATGTTTAAGTCCATAATAACTTTGTTTTTTATTATATAAGTTATTAGTGTCCATTCTCTCGTTGATTAATTGCATTTGTTTACGTTTAAGGTATATATTCAGGATAATATATAAACAAATATAAGTTGTAAAACAGAAGAAGTAAATAAATTAGAAGATGGTCGTGTCTTTCTTTTGAGTATATCATAACACTATCATAATACTTTATTAATTGTTACGAGTAAAATCCATCATTTTTGTGTTTTGTTGTATCATTTTCACCAATTTGATGTTTCTATGTTTTATCATGCTGTACATAGTTTGTAGATTTCACAACATTGTGATTAATTTCTTTTGCAGGTATTGTGAATTGTAGCATCGATTGGCTGGAATAGATGGCATCCACAAGAATATGAAACAGCAAATGAAATGGTTATGCCCCTAGCACTATGTTCGTATATGTATGTATACATGCGTCTGAAATTTAAGGATCATCCGATATACAAAAGTACGATTTCTGCACATTTAAATCCCAGATTAGCAATTTAGCAACAGATGATCTGCGAGTTGGGAAGTGTTTAGGGTTAAAACGATATTTGCAGTCAGGCATGTACTTGTATGTGTAATAGGAAACTATGACTATAAATAAAATCGTACTTTAAAGCCGAAGTTAACGAATAATCGTACTTAGTTAAGCACTAATGTTTCAATTTTGACCAAATAAGGGATCAACGATAATTAATTTACAATTCGGCAAGTAACTTAGAGAAGTGATAATCTTATCGATTAAAATACATAAATCTCCACAACAACACGTGTTTCGTTTAAGCGGCAGCATTGCAATGTCATAACTTCCCAATAATACCGTTTTATATGATGCTTTTTCACGTTTAATATAACATTAAAATGTTACAATTATGTTTCTAAATATCATTAAACTCATTATCTTTATCTGGAACCAGAAAAAAAGCAATTCAAACACTCTCCACCTCTTCATTTAATAACTACACTGACACTTCCAATCCCTTCCCAAAGGAATTCGTAACTATTCGTTTAGCATCGATTTCGAACAAGAGTTAAAAATCGCAAATGGGCCTAGTTGATGGAGACTAGAGGGGTGATGCCATGCGGTCGATAGCCCGTTGATGAGATACCAAGCATGTCTTGCAAATTGGACATGATCTTGAGACTTCTCCATCGTGTCTTTGACACAGTCACTCGTGCAACTGAGGCCTGAGGCAAGTTGGACATGATATAACATTTATATGTGTGATTAACTGGCTTTCCATTTCCAACCATTTCCAATCAGATTTTCGTATTATGCTCTAACAGGTACTTAATTAATTTTTCTTAATTGAGCTTAAACATGTTCAACAGTATTGGTGAATTAAATTGTTTTAAAAACCTTATGAATTGGTCCCTTAGGTACGATCATGTGGTGTGCTTTGTATTTATAACCAGTCGTGGTGACTTAATATATATATATAGCACTGCCATCAGAGCGACAGCTACAAGTGACAAGTTATCGTTTCTTGTAAATATGTACCGGTAAATAACTTATAACATTACGCAAAACTCAAAAGAAATTATACATATTTCCTGTGCTCACTCAAAATGTCGAAATAAAAGTAGCTATGCATATTTTGAAAAGACAATGACAGGAACGTATATGTGATTCCAAATGTTCTACGTAACAAATGGTTGTTAGAACTGCGAACGGGAAAACGACGAAAGTAAAAAGAAACGATATATGTTGTTGAGTGTATGCTGTTGCTGATAACAAATATACACAAAATTACTTACGATATAGTTTACACTTCCGGAATAGGCCAGACCAATACTGATTGTATCGGGTGCCATTGACCCCTTCCTCTAGTTTTTCCTTCGTAAACAGCCAAAAATCGGTGGCCACTGCAATGCACAGGAGGCCAAAGGCTGCACATGCGCACGCGCTTGTCATGACCATAAGCAGCCTCTTCCTGTCGCAACAGTCCATGTTATTCACGTGCACTAGTTCGAACCTCTCACCTGACCCCTAGAAATTTCACTTTTTCTTGAGGACCGATTGCAATGATCGCTCTGAACACTTATCCTGCTACGGTTACCACAACAATGGACAATATACAAAAGTCGCGTTTCAGCTCTGAGCAATAAATCCACAGAATTGAAGCAAGTGGTTCCTATTGTGCCACTCTCCTCATACGAAAATAATTGCGTCCCAAGTGAATGCATTAAACATTTTAATTTCAACATCACATTTGGTAACAGAATGCATTCCGATAATGCACCAATTACCAAATATTATTACATATGTCTAGAACGTTTGCTTTTAAAGGAAGCTAAGGTAATGCGATTTAAGTACAATCTGACAGTTATAAATGACTTTCTTAATTACTATTTCTTCTTTATTTTATTTCCAAAACATTTAGTATTCGTTATTATTATTTATATTTCAGTATTAATCCTCACGACATCTTTTTTTCATAACCAGACTCCTGTCTAACTTTCACACATCGGTCTGGCTTCTTCCCGGTTCACATCAAATCCTTATTCTTTAAATTTCCCTTAAACGACAAGATTGGCACTCCCCGTTTTTCCAAGACATAGCTATCCATTTGACACAGTAATGTACTTGTATTAGAAAATAATCCAACTCGCACCTCGCGCTCTTCTACACAGCCTCGCTCGCCTCTTCTTCGCGCAGCAGACGCTTGGATTGCTCCGGTATTGATCGGGGTCCGCGGAGAGGCGAATAACACACCAAACGACTCCACAGAAATGCCAAAAAGATGTTGGGCAAATCTTTATACACGTTCGACAGTTATGGCCAGAAAAATAGGCAGCTGCTTTTAAAGCACTAATGGAATTATTGGATAGCGTTTTATTTATCTTTGCCACGAGTGTCGTCCATATATGAGACAATGAACAGATTGGTTGGGATAAATAGGATGACATTAAGGATCCATCGTCTATTGCCGTTCGTGAGTCGATATCATAACGCCTGCATTTGGTGCCTAATTTGCCCTTGATGCAGAACCATGCGGGGCTTCATTGTGTGTTAATTATTTGGGGAAATTGCTTCAGTTTCCCTGCAACTGTAGTCGATAATGGCTAGTAGTCTTCCAGTTTCAAGCGTTTTACCGACGAAGGAAATTATATTACCTCGTGGCATTTATTCCCACAATAAAGCCTTCTGTTTCAAATTTATGGATCCATTTTGTGCAAACGCTTTCGACACTTGCCAAACTGGTAAAGTTAAACAAGACGACAACGTCTGTTATTCCGACGTAATCCCTTCTGAGATAGCATGGTGATAAAATGTATATGATGTTGATGAATATATGAGGGAGTTCGAAGTGACAAACGATTGTATTGGTATATATATTTTAACTTGTAATAATTGGCTACTTATTGTGTCTTCTGATTCTGCGTATTTTGTTGATTTTCAAAGATAGTTTTTTATTTCGTTCAAATGTGGTGTACATTGATAAATTGTGCGGATTGTGTGTGCTTTATGATATTATGTTTTTAAACACTGTTTGTCGGTTTCTATTTGCTATTCGTTTTTGTTATTTGTGTATATTATATTATTTGTTGTTGACACATGTCAATAGTGGCTTCAATAAATAGCAATAATACGTTCATGCAATAATGTTATTATTATTGTATATAATACATGTAAACACTCTAGTGTGTTACGGTATTACCTTAATCCACAGTGATTTTGATATCTCTTGCTAAAATGAACGAAAAAATCGACAGAAAATATCAATTAATGTTGTTGTTCTAAATATTTTTTTAAGCTGAAATGGCGCATCATCGAATTATTATTTTCCAGTATATAATATACAAACCACAACACGATATCAGATGTGTACTTTTTGTTAACGTCAATCGGTATTAATCGGTAGAAACACATCACAAAACACTATTAACTGATCAGAGCTGTGGGCACCGGTTTAATTTGGAAAGGTCAATGCAAAGCATCGGGGTCATTATCAAGTGATAAGATTCGATACTCTGCTACTATTAAGTGACCCTGGTATAATAAAATATTATTCCGATAAGCATGGTATTTATTTTGTTTAGGACTTATAGCGTACTTGTCTCACAACTCCAACAATGTATTTAAACTCATGAAACATATCTTATAATAACAATAAACACGAGTTGTGTCCAAACCAAGAGGACATTGACGTGAAATGACTCGATTTTCAGACACAACACGCTGCAGGCGTGAGGCATGTGCAAACTCACGTTGTATGTCTGGATGACATAACTCGCGGTGGGTCGGTGGCCAGCTATTCGCGGCGGGTCGGTGGCCTGCTACTCGCGGTGGGTCGGTTGCCTGCCACTAGCGGTGGGTCGGTGGCCTGCTACTAGCGGTGGGTCGGTGGCCTGATACTAGCGGTGGGTCGGTGGCCTGCTACTCGCGGTGGGTCGGTGGCCTGCTACTCGCGGTGGGTCGGTGGCCTGCTACGTTATGAGATATTGAAATCATGGTTGAATTAAGATAACAGTTGACTCAGAATGTATTCCGTTGCGCTTGTGACAATTTAACCATTTAGTAATTAATTTGCATTTACATGGAATTTAGGTTCTCTTTAATTTCTCTTAACGAAAAGCAATGATGTAATAAGTTTAACTTTGATTTACTCATGTGTGCCATTTATTATTTGCAACGAAGTGTAAGATTCGTCGACTCATTTAACCGGTTAACCCCCAATTCTTTGCCATCATATAGGACTGCAATATGTTGGGTTTACTCAAAATGCCTTACATGTGCTTGATCATATGTGCTTAATACTAGTCTTAATCATATGTCCTTAGTCATACTTGTACTAGCCTATGTCTATTTTGAATGTCCGGCTGTAACAATGTGTTATCCTTGCTTAAATACATTTAATTATATGTATACTCTGTCTTATGAGGTAGCTGCTGCTCAGTTCCTCACAAATCTAATTTGAGGGAATAGTCGATTTCATTTTTTTACTTGTCGCACTGTTGTGCCCATATTCGTCTTTCAGTGGTTTTTTTTATATAGTCTTTATTAACCTCGTCCATAGGTATGTGCAGGTCGAGGCCATCCTGCTCCATACCTTACAAAAGATTGTGTGAGTAGCTCAAGATTAATATATATAGATATACATATACATAGACATTGCAAAAAATCATACACGAATTCATTACATTATAATACAAGTATTATAATAAAAGTACATGCACAAATAACACATATAATTTTTATCTATTTGTGAGGTTAATAAAGATTAATGTATATGTAAATACACAAATTTAAAAAAATTGAAGAAAAAAATGGCATGTCACCAGTGTACTAAAAAAATGTTTACTTGTACATATTTTGTAACAATGAAATATATTGGCTTGGGTTCATTCTATGAGTATTCTTACAACTGACCAATTAGGGAATTCATTATTTTGAATAGTTGTCTGCTTTTGGATATCCCATGATAAAAGTAGACTTCTCTTAAGTCCTGAAACATTGGGGATTTTGTTTGTTTGTTTACACATGAAGACATATTTTTTAATTTCAAGAAGCAATATATTGATAGGATTCATTTTTTCCATACAAATTCCTAGAATCATGTCTTGGCAAGCGAGTGAAGGCATATTGACATTATTTATATTCAATACGTTCGAGACATGTTGAACAATTTTTTGGATGTGCTCACAACCCCAGAAAAGGTGAGTTAAAGTTTCCTCATTTTGATTACAAAAAGTACATTTATTATCATCAACAATTTTCATTTTAAAAAGAAGATATTTAGTACCTAAAATTCTATGTATTATTCTAGTATGTAACCATTGTAAATATGTGTCTCTGGTTATTTCAAAAACAAAGCTGTACACATGCTTCCAGTCAATATTATTAATAATTGCATTCCATTTTGTTTCACTTGAAGGTTTTTCAGTGTTTGAAATAAAAGTTTCATATACTAGTTTATTTTGTTTCTGGGCAAGAACAAATTTAAGGTACCAAGAAATATAAGCTCCATCATTGGATGTTGCTTTTACAGATGCAAAACCTGAGTTTTTTATGAAATTTGCTACAGATCTTTTTAGCCCTTCGTAGAATAAAAAATTGAGATGTTTACCTGTACAAGCTTCAATTTCTTGCTTAGACTTGAATTGTCCAGAGGTACATAATATGTCTCTTATAAATCGTATGCCACGTTCATACATACTTTTTTCATAAAAACTATTATCACCGATCTTTAAGCTGTTGTTATAAAAAAGTGGCATGTCAAGTACATCATCAGGTTTTCTTATTTTAATTTTGTTTATGTACATTCTATACTATTTCAGCACATCCTTCCAGAAAGAGTTTGTGATATTTTCAACAATTTTGTCTATATAAGCATTTCCCATATTTATCTTTTTTTTTAACATCAAACAGTGAATACACAAGTTGGAAACATTTTCCTGTACATGTTACTAATTTCTTTATCCATGTTAGCTTCATACTTTTTTCAAATGAGTAAACATCAATCATATTGAGCCCTCCATCTTCATAAGATTTTATAGGTATATTATGCTTAATTTTATTAGGTCCATCCCATATGAAGTTGTTAAAACGATTTTGTATTTGTTTCAAAATATTGGATCCTGTGCTAGGAAGGGAAATAAATAAGTGTGTAAAAAGGGGAAGCAACAATGTTTTAACTATGATTATCTTTCCTAATGGTGTAAGATATCTTCTTTTCCAAAATTGTATTACACTTTGTAAACTTGCTATTTTGTTTTTGAAATTTAACTCAACCATTTTCTTTAAATCTACATCAAATATAATGCCTAACACTTTAAAATTTGTTGTGCCCCACTGAAGTTTGTACTTAGTTTTAATTGAGTGAGTGCTATATTTGTTTGAACCTATCCATATCAAATTTGTTTTGTCAAAGTTTATTTTCAATCCAGACTCTGAAGCAAAATTATGTAAAACTGCAAAACAGCATTAAGTGAGATATCAGAACCATCTAACAAAAGAGAGGTGTCATCTGCAAATTGAGATATCTTATATTCAACATTTTCTATTTTAATTCCTTTTATGTTTTTTGAGTTTCGAATTAGAATAGCCAAAATTTCTGCGCTTAAAATAAAGATATATGAGCTGATTGGGTCTCCTTGACGGCATCCTCTTTCAATTCTTATGAAATCTGATAGATACCCATTAATCTGAATAGTTGTCATGGTGTTATATAAGAAGAGAGTCTTTCAGTGTTTTACTCTCTTTCTTTAATGGCGGTTTTAGACATATAGTCAAGATCAGCAGCTACAGCACAAGTTTTAACTCTCTAAAAGTTGTATAATGTTTGTATGTCAGGTTTTATATGTTTAATGTATCTATATCCTACCTAGTACCTTCACTCTTTGATGTACTACAATAGCATTAAATTAACATTTATATAATATTGTCTGTGATAATACATGCATTATTTAGTTTGTTTGTCTTAACATTATCTTAACAGTGATCTTAACATGCTTTGTGTGTATGAAGTTATATGTACTTGTAAGTCGGTTTAAAAAGCTCATTAGAGCTTATTTGACTTGTTTGTTACTTGTTTGTGTATCAGCCTTTGCAAATAAAATTGACTTGACTCGGAATATTTCTACTCCCGCCTAAAAGATCAACACGAGTATTAAAACTATTTTAGTAAAATAAATGTCTGGAAATTTCAAACGTGCTTCCAAACTTAGTTACTTTCCATTAATAAACAATGTGCGGGATGCTTTAACACACCCATGGTCCTCAAAAACCTTAAGCACCCACGCTCTTGTTACGCAGACCAGTTGACCATAAGGACTTGCAAGTTTGACCTATAGAAAGAACTATAGAACTATAAACGTAGAACTATACCTTGCTAAAACCAAACCACTTTTAATTAGTTCATGTTATAGACCATCAGATCAAAATAACTTTATTGGAGAATTTGAAAATGTTTTAGCCAAACTTAGAAGTGATATAGAATGGTTCATTTTTGGATGATTTTAACATCTGTCAGTTGAAGAAAAAGAACAGTCTTCTTTCTAAGTATAATCAATTGCTTAACTTATTCACTCTTACACAACTGATTACTGATCCTACAAAAGTAACAGACACCACTCAGTCTTTATTAGACCATGTTCTAGTTAGTCATACAGATAAGATATCTCAGTCAGGCGTACTTCCTTTGAATTTAAGCGATCACTTTCCGATCTTTTGTACTAGGAAAGTGACGAAAGGGGAATTTTTTTAACATAACACTGTCAATGTTAGATGCATGAAGAACTATAATGCCGACGATTTTACCACAAAGTTAAAACAAAAGGATTGGGATAAAATGTTTACTTCCGAATCTACACAAGAGTCTTGGATAATATTTAGAGACACTTTTTTATCAGTTTTGAATGAGGTTGCACCAATTAAAGAAGTGCGCTTAAAACAACGAACAGAACCATGGATTGACTCACACATTTTAAATCTAATAAAAAATAGAGATCAATATATGTATAAATTCAAGAAATACGGGGAAAAAGAATTTTATAAACAATTCTGTTTTTATCGAAATAAAGTCCAAAAGGCAGTTAAAAAGGCAAAAGCAACCTATATCCACGAGCAGCTAGAAGAAAGTAAACACAATCCAAAATCACTCTGGGCTCATTTAAAATCATTAGGATATAGTGACACAAGTAAATCTTCACCAAATGTTGTCCTTAAAATAAAAGACCGTCTTTGTTTTGAAGCTAAAAATATAGCTGATCATTTAAATCATTTCTTTACCACGGTAGCCACCGTCTTGGTAGACAAACTTCCAGCTGCTCCAAATTGTTTTCATGTAGCCTCTGATGCTTTTAAAGCTTTTTACATAAAAAGAAATCCTGAAGCTAAGTCGTTTAAACTCCGTACAATCTCCGAACAATTTGTTCACAAGGAATTACGTAAGTTAAATTGTTCGAAAAGCACAGGTTTAGATGATATACCTGCCCGATTTTTGAAAGATTCATCATCCTTTATTAACATTACATTTTTAATTAATAGCTCTATTGTAAATAATTCTGTTCCAGATGCTATGAAAAGTTCCAAAGTTAAGCCTCTTTTTAAGAAGAACGATAGATCTGATGTTTGTAATTATAGGCCAGTTAGTATATTGTCAATAGTTTCAAAAATTCTTGAGCGCGCCGTATACAACCAGCTGGAGTCTTTTTTCGTCAAAAACAACATTTTATACGAATATCAGAGTGGATTTAGGGGGAGGTACTCTACCGACTCCTGCCTTATCCATCTTACAGATCACATTCGTGCACAGATCTCTAGGGGTATGTTCACGGGTATGATTATGCTTGACCTTCAGAAGGCTTTCGACACCGTGGACCATGACATCATTTGTCGAAAGCTCCTGGAGATGGGCGTGGAGTCGGTTGAGTGGTTCCGCTCATATTTGTCTGATAGGACTCAGTCTGTTCATGTAAATGATGCAAGGTCGGACTTCCGGTCGGTTGTGTGCGGTGTCACACAGGGCAGTATTCTAGGACCTGTATTGTTCCTGGCATATATAAATGATATCAGCACAAGCATAAGTTCGTTTTGCAAACTTATCCTTTATGCAGACGATAGTGCCATTTTGTTTTCCCACAAAGATCCATCTTATATTAGCCAGGTTCTAGGCAAAGAGCTAGAAAATTGCAGTAAATGGCTAATTGATAACAAACTGTCTTTGCATCTTGGGTAAACAGAATGTATTCTTTTTGGATCCAAGAAAAAGTTAAGCAAAATCCAAAATTTTACTATTTCATGTAATGGCCAGGAAATAAAATCTACAAGTACAGTTAAATATCTCGGTTCATTTTAGATTCAGATTTGTCAGGTACATCTATTGTAGATAGTATTTTAAGTAAAGTTAATTCAAGAATTACATTTTTATATCGTCAACAAAGTTTTTTTAAATGAGTCCCTTATGAAGACTCTTTGTAATTCCTTAATACAATGCCATCTAGACTACGCATCATCTTCCTGGTTCTGTGAATGCCATCTAGACTACGCATCATCTTCCTGGTTCGGTGGTCTTACACAAACTTTTAAAAAGAAACTGCAGGTAGCTCAAAACAAAGTTGTACGTTTTATTCATAACTGCCTTTGTAAAACATCACTTCGTGTTGCAGATTTTAAGGATCTTACATTTCTGAATATTGAATATAGATGTAAACTATTGCGACTTAATCATGTATATAAGATTTTTAACAATATAGCTCCCAGTTATATGCACAACAATTTCACTAAATGTAGTAATATCCATTCTTACGGGACTAGATCTAATGATAAGGGTGATTATCACGTACATCCAGTTGATACTATAACTTCCAAATCTTTTTACCATAATGCAATAAAAGACTGGAATAACTTGCCAAAAAATATAAGATGCACAAAGTCTAAGAATACGTTCAAAAAACTTGTTAAGAAACATTTATTAGAAGAAATGGAAAAAGTTGAGAAACAAGAGTATCTGTATTATTAACTATTTATCATTTGGTTTTAGATCTGTAAACCATATTGTAATACAATTTTAAAATGTAAACTATATTGCTATACATTTTTAAACTGTAAACCATTTTTTAATACATTTTAAACTGTGTTTATGCAATCCTGTCAAGTTCATAATCATACGATGTGTTTTCGTATTTAAAAACAATAATTATTTTATTAATACCATTATATGACATTGTGAGACCGTTGTCACTTTTTTCCATCATATATTACGAATTTATGATATAATATTACGTCACTCAGATCTACATGTGACGGCTTTGGACCCCGTTGGAAATAAGTTTTGTACGATCTTTCGTCAAAACTTTACGGGTTATCCAGTGCACTTTTATATCTATATTTCAATATAATTTAATTTTGACCAATAAGTGTGATAAAGTGTAATATATATATATATATATATATATATATATATATATATATATATATATATATATATATATATATATATATATATATATATATATATATATATATATATATATATGTATTATTATCTATGTTGGTGACTATCTGTGATATTTCTGAATTGTTAATAACTGTTCATATGGATTGTAATATTATGTTATGTGCACAAATAAAATTATTATTATTATTACCAGGGTGGTTGACTAGGTTGCAAGTCTTCCGTTCGAATTAAACTATTGGATTTGCAAAATTAAAGATACTTGTATTTGAACCAATATAAAATTTCATTTGATATTAAATACAGTATGAAATGGTGATAAAACATAGTTCTTTGTTTGCTTATTTAATTATTTACTACGAAATGTTTAACTAGATCTATGTTACTTAGTTTCCGGCTTGAAAAAATTCACGGTTTCCGTATATTTCTTTGCTTTCGTTTAATTAATAGCTCTTCATGAAATGCGCATGCGTAGCATCAACATTCCAGCAACCGGGCCAAACAAATTGTTACCTATTTCACTAGTTGGCAAATTGTGTTCAGTTAAGTGAATCTACTCAAACAAGGTTGCAAAGATGGTAAGCTTCCGTTGTTTTCCTTATGTTTATACCATTTTTAAGCCGCATTTTTTTCTATTCGATTTATTTATAAGCAACAAATGCATTTTCATACTCATACTAATGGGTGGGGAAATAAATTGTTATTTATTGTATGTGACAGCATTGCTATCACATACAAATTGTCGGCGAAGTGTTAGCAAACACTATTGTGTTGCCCATTAGCAGATCAATTACTATTGTAGTTGATTGCTCAAATCAGGGCACGAGGAGCAATTAAACAGTATGCATGAGTATTTAATCGTGTGAATAAAATCAAAGGAAAAACAGTGTGTAGTGTAATATTTTATTGAAATACCTTTTAATAATTGTTCAACATGTTCATATACACAAATTTACTTGCAAGTGATTATACATAACAAATAGTCATAATTACCTTATTTACTTATACAATTCACCGTAATATATGCATTGACATGACAACACATGAAACACTTGGGATACACAATATTTATTGGACAGTGTATGTTTGGGACAGTTCCCGGATTGGAGAATTAGGGATACTTTTCTTGTATCAGGGGGTATTTCGTCATACACTGTTGTTGACGACAATTGACAAACCTCACTGTCCAAATTGCAATCCAAACAAGACCACTCCATGGTCAGTTGTCCACTTGACATCAAGCGGTACTGCTCAGATGTAATACCGGTGTCGCATTTACGATGCTGCCACCGACCACAACCGTCACAACTTACGGTGTGCATACGCCGAGTCACATTTTTCAAGCATTTTATACAAGGGTATTCATTCGCCATGATAGCTAGAATAAAACATAAGTGACAATGTCGACCATTTATAGTAGTCAGCATAATATGACATTCATCACTAGATACCAAACTGTGAGCTGTTTTCAGGTGATGAAATTTGACAGCCTCACTTTAGCCAAGCGTTCTTTATAATAAGTGTGAAACAATATCGCTAATTAAAATATACAATTTGAATGTGATAGCAATGCCGTACATCGATCTATTCACACCTTTTATGTAGTTATGTTAAGGCGTGATCAACTATAAATCATTTCGCCGAACCGGTTTAACACCTACTATTTATAATCAATTCGCCGAACTGGGGTTTCGCCGAAACCTCCAGTAACCATTGACTGTCACGTTGACAAATTTCATGTCAGTTAAATTGAGTCAATAAATGCCTTACAGATAGTGCTAGATATTAAATTGACTCATCCACAATTTGGCCCAATGACAATTTTCAAAAAGTCATGGGTGGTACAGGTATGGGTCTGTTTATTAATAATCATCTAGCAAATTCAGAAAAAGACCAACCCTTACAGAAGCAAGCCTCTGTAGTGTACATAATGTGTATATGCTGTGATCATAGGTATACACCAGAGGAGTACATTTCATATACACAGCATGCTGCATCATGCTGTGTACTTCTTTACAGAGTACCCAGCAAGTACGCTGGAGAATACTAGTACACAGCAAGTATGCAACACACTGATAGAAACTTCCAGTAGTACACCTCATATAAGGGCTGCAACGGGTACCCGAAATATCCGATGATATCGGATTCAACTTCAGATTCGCGGGTACGGATCCACCCCTGGAAATTTTGGTTCCGAATATATATTTTCATAGCTGTATGTAACCTAGAGCTGTTTTCACGAGTATTGTTTTTAATACAGACTGGTTCTGTTTGAAAAATAAAAGATACGTATAATAGTCGATATTTATTGACGTGTGACAGTCAAATAGCAGATCGTTCGAGATCCTTCGGCTTTTATTGTGTAAGAGTGTCATTGGACATTACGTAATGAGCGCAGAAAACAAAACTAATTCGAAATCATGGAGTATTTACACATTACAAATGCAATTCCTAATGTCAATAAGTAAGTTTTCAATCCTTATTGTCTTTCTGAGTTGTATTAAAAACAACGGTAGTGGATCCAGTGTGGCTGGAATGTTATTCAGGTAAATTTTGCTTAATTTCGCGACCTGTCAAATTGTGTTCCTGCATAATGTATTGTCTTGAAAGCATATTTTGTCTTATACTAAATTTAAATGCAATCTTGTAATGCAAGGAACCTCGATGCCCAGTGAGAGAATCTTCTCCACAGCAGAAGACCTGTCAGTGCTCATAGGGCTTGCCTGGACCCGGGCAATGTTGATTTGTTAATTTTTGTGAAAACAAACATCAAACTGTATGAAAAGTGTATGTTAACGAGCAAACTATAAAATGAATAAGTGTTCAGGTTTCGTTTTATTTTGACATTGCTACAATGTTAAACGAGACGTGTTATGTTGTTCGGTAATAAATATTTAATGTTTTTTAGTCAAATTATACTTCAAAAACATTGATTTCTTTAATTTAGACAGAAAATTCTAATTTTCTCTAATCTGAGGGACCCGGATCTGAAAAACTGTAAGATACCATATTTGGATTCGGATTCAGATCCGAACAAATTTTTTGGATTCGTTGCAGCCCTACCTCATATACACACTAGGGACTTATACAAATCCCTTCCTGCATATAAGTACACCTGATCTTCACAGCAAAGAAATAGATTTTGCTACTCGTACACCACATTTGAACTGCAGGAACTTAAAAAATGTTTGTCAGTTCACTGTATATACACCGTAAGGACTTATGAAGATCTGCTTTGGACTTCAGTTTTGCAGTACACTGTATATACACAGCATGAAGGTTTTTTGCTGACCCAAACTCACTGAGCTGCTGAGTCACACATGTACATGATTATAAACCAGGGGTTGGATTGGTTATAATTCACAGGAAGTTGCTGTTTGAATCAAAAGCAAGAGCGGTAACATTAAGCAGTTCTGTTTATAGCAACATGAGGACTAAAATGTAGTGAAACAATGTCTAGCAATTCTGACATCCAGGGAGTATTATGTGAAAAACAATTTGTATTTAATACAATGTGGAGATGAACAGTTCGTTGCAAAAGAGGTTTAAAGTGCTAGTTTAACTGTGATTTCGTCTCTGATGATACATGAACTTCACCAATTTGCTGTGTTTTTGGAATACTGCAGAACAGCATAAAAGGTTTGTGTTTTTATTCCTGCATTCCTCTTTTATTTAGATTATTGAATGATATAATTGTAATTATATTTGTTGTATCTGATCACATTATTTTACAGGAAATTCAATGAATTTTCAATAAACTAATTTTATTTTAACAGAAACTAGTTTTATCAATTCAAGAAATATAAAAAAATAATAATAAAAATGCATGTGATATTAAATATATGCATATACTGCACATGTTATTTTGAAAATATGCCACAGGGATTATATCGAAGTACGTTCAAAAGTGCAGTATTGACAAATTAGGAGATCTGCCTTTTTCAAATCCTAGCAGGAGCCCTGGATTAGATAAAACGTTTTAAATTGCGATTAATTCTTAATAACAGTATTTGCAATAGTTGAACTGTAGTTGTACTAAATATCAATTTGCATTTTAGATTATGCCATGTAGGATGGGAGTGATTCGCGGACCTGAACAATGCTGTGATGGAGAGGAAGTCCTGCTCAAGAAAGCAGTTTAAAAACGCCTTAATTGTGAAAGAGTGAACTTTTTTATTTGGCTGTGTGTGAGGACAGATTGTTTTGAAAACAGTGCATGTCTATCAAATATTTTTTTAGTGTATATATTATGAATTTTTTTGTTGTATGTCTTAAAAAGCTATCTTAAAAGTATCATCAAAATGTGGAACGAAAATGCCTACATTTTCCGCATAAGTTCCGCCTTATTTGTGACTGCAGAAAAAATGCGGAGATTTTCGGATTTGGTTGCGAAAATTTGAGCTTAGGGTGATCCATCTTTTTAAAATTTATTATCTTAAAATAAATATAAAGATTCTATTTTAAATATATCTTGTCATAATTTTTTTTTGGTTTTTAGCTAACCTAGCTGAGCACAAAGTGCTCATGGTGAGCGTTTGCAATCGCCTTATGTTTTTTTCAAATGGCCTGTCCTTATATGGGTATATTTACCATATATCTTCTTAAAATCCCATATAGAAAAATACACTTGGAAATATTTTTTTACGACCGGAATTTAGTTTGCGATTCCCTGCCAATTCCAGGCCGAACATTTCGTACAGGGATAGATCTATACTTGATACATGCATTGTTTACAATTTAAATGTTATTATTATTAATTTCCCTCCAAAATTTATATTTTATAATGTATTTTTCTGTAAAAATATGGAAATAAACGAAATACATTCAAAATCAGCTGAAAGTTTTGTCACATATTGTACATTGTACCCTCCTACCCCTTTAAATCCGCCGACCTTCCAAAAATCTGTTCACAGCACATACACCATAGGAGTATGCAGCATGTACAGATGTGGAGTACGCGGCTTCTACATGTACGTCAGAGGGGTATGCGGCATGTACATCAGAGGAGCCTTAAATTTGCTGTGAACATGCCGTTTACTAGACTACTACATGTAGTAACGTACTAGCTTCTCCACCAGTGTATTTATCTACATGGATATCCAGTAGTATGCAGGATGTACGCGGCATGAAGTACACTGCAGAGCTCATTTGCATGTAAAAAGTGTACTACAGATGTACATCTGGTGTATTTGCCGTGTATATGCTGCGTACCAATTTATAAGCATGAATTAAGTACACTTCATGTACGCAGCAAATACACATCATATTAGCAGCAAGAGTACACTGCAAGTAGTACGTCTTCTGTAAGGGAATGTTTGGCAAAGATTGTGTATTACCATACCAGCGTACCAAGGTTCTGCTGTCATCCAAATTAAAAAGCCTGCTTGGTATTGTGGTATTAGCGCTTTAGCTTTTATTTCTTAACATCCCACTTTTCAATCTCAGATTTTTAATTGTTATCTCTTTCCTTGTAACTTATTTTAAACTATTCCAAATATGGCAGTTGTGTAAGTACATTTATGTTTTCAAAATGCAAAAAAAAGTGAACTTGTCCAGTGATTTTTTTCATCCAATTGGGAACGGGTCCGGTACCCATGCCATTAGGAATTTTTCGCGTCGTGAAATCAACAAATTGGGAAAATACGAGTTGCAAAATCTTCCAGTTAGGAAAAATCAAGTTAAGAATTGTGCCAATTGAAATGAAGAATGGTATTTTAATGACTTTGTTTAACTTTTTCAGCTTTAAATGACACAGGAAAGCAACATAAACTTTTATTTACAGTCTTGCACAAACAACAACATGCCATCGGAACACAGATTGTTACAGACAGAGTTCTCTGTTATTATCTGCTTTATATATATAATAGCTTCCTCATGTTCTGACAGTTTCGTCGTCAATCTGCATTTGGCTGCTGTCAGATTCAACCATTTTTCTTGCAGTGTACTGAGGGGAATGGGTGGACGAAACAGATGCCGAAATTTTTACGAAGCCAAATCGCTTAATGATTTGCTTTTGACTTCACTAGGCTTTAATTTCTTTCTGTAATACTTACTATTGTGACTCATGACGAAAGAAAATTCAGACTCACTGGTTTATATTTCGCAATAACATGCACATATTTAATGTACAAATGTAACGTTAAATGTTTAAACCAGTCATTGATTGAGAAGTCAAATTGGCCTCAAGTTAAAACGATCTCAAAGTACGTCAAGTTGGCGTTTTAGGGAATTCAGGGTTTACTCGATTTTGATTGGAATGTTTGTATTTTTTCGGAAATTGGGACGAGTCCGGTTCATTTTGGGAACGGGTCCGTAGGTCATTGCCTCATTGGGAATGGGTCCGTTTACCAGACTTGTCCAAAGAAGTAAAAAAAACACTGCAAGTCTCTTTAAAGTTGACCATAGTTAAATGAACTTCAAACTACTCTGCCAATACTGTTTTTTTCACCATTTTGGGAAAGGGGCCATGCCTCTTTGTATTGGGAAAATTTGCGGCGTTTTGATTTTAATTGGGAAATTAGTGTTCTTTTACATAAAAATGCTTCAAAATTACGATAACAAGTGTTTTCAGTAGTATATTTACTAAGCTTGTACTTTAATGCATGGGAGTTGAACAAAATATTCAGATCTTAAAAAAAAAAATAGTTTGGAAACCTTCCATTGGGAATATTAAGCTCCCATTTGGGAAAAATATATACTTTTTTCATTGGGTATTGGGCCGGGCAGATTACCGGACCCGATTTTGAATGAAAAAAACAAACTGATAACCATATATTTTCATTTAACTTGCAACTATGCATCATATGAAAACATTTGCAAAGAACACAAATAGGGTAGATCCAATCTTGTACATGTATAATATATGAATAAGTGTACTGCAGGTTTTTGCAAAGAACTTTACATTTTTCTGTCATAATTGTTTAATTTGTGCTGTTTAGGCATTTAGGGCTTTTAGGCAATAATTGATGACTTATTAGACATTGTTCTCTTTTCAAGATGTTATCACGCCAGAAGCCGGCCATTGGGCCTGGCTCTACCACACCTGCAAAAGAAAACAAGAAAAAGAAAAAAGTTCCAAAGTTGGATGAATTCTTGGAAAACAGAGATTATACTGGGGCTATAACCTTGTTGGAGGTATGTGGCAGTTGAAAGACCAGTGATTCTTTTGCCCAATTGGGAAGAGTACCAGTACCAGCCCATTGAGTCCAATACTAGGGAAAATTGTGCGTAAAAATCCTGAAATTGGGAAAATTTGCGTGGTGAAGTCTTCATATTGGGAAATTGGTTTATTTGATTTTTTGCTCCCAAATACTTTTAAATTGATAACTTAGTATTGTCAAGTTGTCAATATTATATTTACGTAGGTTCAAGCCATAGAGCTGCATAGGGAAATTAACTAAAAGTTTTTTATAAAACAAAATGAAAAATCAATTTCATTTATTATGCCCCCCTTCGAACAAGAGGGGGTATTTTGTTTTGCACATGTCGGAAGGTCGGTCCGTCCGTCCACCAGGTGGTTTCTGGATGATAACTCAAGAACGCTTAGGCCTAGGATCATGAAACTTCATAGGTACATTGAATCTGACCTGCAGATGACCCCTATTGATTTTGAAGTCACTAGGTCAAAGGTCAAGGTCACGGTGACCTGAAATAGTAAAATGGTTTCCAGATGATAACTCAAGAACGCTTAGACCTAGGATCATGAAACTTCATAGGTACATTGATCCTGACCTGCAGATGACCCCTATTGATTTTGAAGTCACTAGGTCAAAAGGTCAAGGTCATGGTGACCTGAAATAGTAAAATGGTTTCCGGATGATAACTCAAGAACGCTTAGACCTAGGATCATGAAACTTCATAGGTACATTGATCATGACTCGCAGATGACCCCTATTGATTTTCAGGTCACTAAGTCAAAGGTCAAGATCATGGTGACCCGAAATAGTAAAATGGTTTCCGGATGATAACTCAAGAATGCTTATGCCTAGGATCATGAAACTTCATAGGTACATTGATCATGACTCGCAGATGAAACCTATTGATTTTCAGGTCACTAGGTCAAAGGCAAGGTCACGGTGACAGAAATGGTAAAATGGTTTCCGGATGATAACTCAAGAACGCTTATGACTAGGATCATGAAACTTCAAAGGTACCTTGATCATGACTCGCAGATGACCCCTATTGATTTTCAGGTCACTAGGTCAAAGGTCAAAGTCACGATGACCCGAAATAGTAAAATGGTTTCTGGATGATGACTCAAGAACGCTTATGCCTAGGATCATGAAACTTCATCGGTACATTGATCATAACTCGCAGATGGCCCCTATTGATTTTCAGGTCACTAGGTCAAAGGTCAAGGTCACGGTCACTCAACTTAGAAAAATGTTTTCCGGATGATAACTCAAGAACGCTTACGCCTAGGATCATGAAACTTCATATGTACATTGATCATGACTCGCAGATGACCCCTATTGACTTTCAGGTCACTAGTTTACTATATAGCCTTGCATTATGCATAGATTAGTGTACACGTAGTACTGCTTTGTTAGTTGTTAAATATTTTATGTTAAAGAATAAAATAAACATTTAATTGGTGGATTTAGTCAGTTGTATGGGGAGGAGGAGGCTGAATATATCCCAAAATTAGTCAGTGAAAACCAAGATTTGGTCAGGGAAAAGTCAGGGAATTTTATTTCCTCAGGTTGGTGGCAACCATGATAAACTACATAGCAGCTTCATATTTGGCTTACTGGGGGCATAGTGTTTCTCAAAGAAATCTTGTTTTATTTTATTTTGGAAACCATCGATTGGCATTTTTTTTTTACAGTACTTGGGAAAATTGTAGTTTTTTTCCTAGTAATTGGGAAAGTGCCGTTTTCCGGTACTTTATAAAGAAGGAAAACAATTGCTGCTAACTAAATCTGTGTTAATCTGATAATTGTTATTTGTAAGCACTGCAACTCCATTATATCACGGTCCGTTATATCGCGTTGTCCAATATATCGCGAATCGGCTATTTCTCCCAAAAATCTGATGAACATAATCCCCAAATAACATGTTTTTATCTAAAAATTTGATGAATTAAAATCCGTTCCAAGCTAGTATTTTTTTCCCATTTTTTTCACCCACTTTAATCCAACATTCATAATCCAGTTTTGACCAGATTGTTTGCTTTCATTGTACATCAATTTAACACCTGTGTACTGCGATAAACAATAACCCCACTCGATAAACAATAACCCCACTCGAGTGTTACCATTCTCTATTGAATTTTGCTTTGAACTGCCGAAATGCATCAGTGCACACATGAAGGTGTATACAATTATGACTGTAAATGTCTCAAGTCAATACTGACCTATCTCAACAATCTTTGTGGGTTAGATACAGTGTTAACTGTATACAGTGCTTTTAATTGAGAGGTAAAGATCCCTCAGTTTGTCAAAATGCACTACTATTAAAACCCATGCTTTTCATGAGAATGAATGACGTCATTTTGTACATGGGGTCTAATTTGTGCATGCTTTCGTGAACAAAAAAACTCGGCAATGTTTTCGGATTACAAATTTAATTATACGCATTTGAAAATACTCACATGGCATAATGTTTTTAGTTGTACCAATGAATAACATATGGATATAACACATACTTCAATAAGGTAGGTAAATAGCGTGTTTTGAGATTGCCAAATTATGCTATTGCATACATATACATGCATACATAACCTGACAATGTATATCGCGCGCCGGATATATCACGGTCGCGATCTTTGGACCCCTTCAACCGCGATATATTGGAGTTGCAGTGTAATAAGTTAAACTGATTATAAATCTGAACAAGATGCGTTTGTGAAACACAATGTCCCCCTATATGATGTTTGACCTTGAAGGATGACCTTGACCTTGTGAAGGATGACCTTGACCTTTCACCACTCAAAATGTGCAGCTCCATGAGATACACATGCATGCCAAATATCAAGTTGCTATCTTCAATATTGCAAAAGTATTCATAAAATAAGCGATTTGGGCCACATATATTTGACCTCTGACCTTGAAGGATGACCTTGACCTTTCACCACTCAAAATGTGCAGCTTCATGAGATGCACATGCATGCCAAATATCAAGTTGCTATCTTCAATATTGCAAAAGTATTTATAAAATAAGCAATTTGGGCCACATATATTTGACCTCTGACCTTGAAGGATGACCTTGACCTTTCACCACTCAAAATTTGCAGCTCCATGAGATACACATGCATGCCAAATATCAAGTTGCTACATGTATCTTCAATATTGCAAAAGTATTCATAAAATGAGCCATTTTGGCCACATATATTTGACCTCTGACCTTGAAGGATGACCGTGACCTTTCACCACTCAAAATGTGAAGCTTCATGAGATACATATGCATGCCAAATATGAAGTTGCTATCTTCAATATAGCAAAAGTTATTGCAAAATGTTAAAGTTGGCGCAAACAGACCAACAGACAGACAGGGCAAAAACAATATGTGCCCCACTACTATAGTGGGGCACATAAAAATCTGCAATTATTTAAATATATTTAGTTACATTAATAAGGCTTTAAAATGCATAGTAATATTAATGTATGTTCCAGTGAACAAAATATGTTAAACATTGAACAAATTTGGTAAAGCTGTGTGTTTTTCATGTCTCAGTTTAACAGAAACAGTGGTAAGGGTGACCAAGACACAGATCTCTGGATTGCCTACTGCGCCTTTCACCTTGCAGACTATAAACGGGCAATGGAGGTAAGGTTTTCTTCCTCATAGGAGTATGAATCTTAATTGTATTTACTTTTATTTTTTATTGTCTGCAAAAAGCTTTTAAGTGTTATTGTTTCCCTTTTGTATAACAAGTGGGTAAAAAAAAGATTCATTTGAGTGTGTCTCTTGTTTGCTTCCCAATGCCTAGTTGACTGGATAAATACAACATTTTCTTATTCAAGCATTTCATGTTTCCACTTACTCAGTTTGCGAACATAATAATTATCTCCCCATATGCATTTTATTGCTTATTCTCTTTTGAAGGAGTACAACAGAATTGTTGCTAAGGGCAACTGCCACCCTGATGTGTATGTGAACCTTGGCTGTACGTACTTCTTCCTGGGAATGTATCCAGAAGCCGACGAGGCTGCACAAAAAGGTAACACCTGGTCTCCCCTCTTGGGTCTTGACAAACATATGACAATTAACATCTTCATTTGCCCATAACAATGTTGCAGTGGCAAATTGGATACGGTGTACACTAAGCAATCATGAAGTCAACTCTGGGAGCGTTCTCAAGATCTTCTCTCTTGACTCCCAGGAAATGGATTTGAGTGTGTGGCAATGAGTCTTTGACTAAAGATGCTTTCAAACTCAAACAAAAAGGTTTTTATGTCCCCCACTATAGTAGTTGGGGACATATTGTTTTTGCCCTGTCTGTTGGTTGGTCTGTTGGTCTGTTTGCGCCAACTTTAACATTTTGCAATAACTTTTGCTATATTGAATATAGCAACTTGATATTTGGCATGCATGCGTATCTCATGGAGCTGCACATTTTGAGTGGTGAAAGGTCAAGGTCATCCTTCAAGGTCAGAGGTCAAATATATGTGGCCAAAATCGCTCATTTTATGAATACTTTTGAAATATTTAAGATAGCAACTTGATATTTGGCATGCATGTGTATCTCATGGAGCTTCACAATTTGAGTGGTGAAAGGTCAAGGTCATCCTTCAAGGTCAGAGGTCAAATATATGTGGCCCAAATCGCTTATTATGCCCCCCTTCGAAGAAGAGGGGGTATATTGCTTTGCTCATGGTGGTCTGTCTGTCTGTCGGTCCGTCCACCAGGTGGTTTCCAGATGATAACTCAAGAACGCTTGGGCCTAGGATCATGAAACTTCATAGGTACATTGATCATGACTCGCAGATGACCCCTATTGATTTTGAGGTCACTAGGTCAAAGGTCACAGGTGAAGGTCACAGTTACTGGAAATAGGCATTTTAAGGATTAAGCATGGTTCAAACAAGGGAAACAACTACC
Source organism: Dreissena polymorpha (assembly GCF_020536995.1). NCBI lineage: Eukaryota > Metazoa > Mollusca > Bivalvia > Myida > Dreissenidae > Dreissena > Dreissena polymorpha. Next base: position 45,019,632 of record NC_068356.1, on the reverse strand, counting down.
GTTTATGCATGTTCTTTTTGTTACAGCATTTGCCTCCCTTAAATTCATTTAAAATCTCATTTTACAGCAGAGATTCCAAATATGACCTGTAAATGAGCCCCATATTTACTGCCAGTGCTAGGTTACCTTTTCCCATTTGATCATTCTTAAGTATTGTTATTGTAATGCTATGTTAGCGTTACCACCCTTCGAAGAAGAGGGGTTGAATTGCTTTGCTCATGTCGGTCTGTCTGTCTGTTGGTCGGTCCGTCCACCGGGTGGTTTCCGGATGATAACTCAAGAACGCTTGGGCCTAGGATCATGAAACTTCATAGGTGCATTGATCATGACTGGCAGATGACCCCTATTGATTTTGAGGTCACTAGGTCAAAGGTAAAGGTCACATGTGAAGGTCACAGTTACTGGAAATAGGCATTTTAAGGATTTAGCATGGTTCAAACAAGGGAAACAACTACCGTTTATGCATGTTCTTTTTGTTACAGCATTTGCCTCCCTTAAATTCATTTAAAATCTCATTTTACAGCAGAGATTCCAAATATGACCTGTAAATGAGCCCCATATTTACTGCCAGTGCTAGGTTACCTTTTCCCATTTGATCATTCTTAAGTATTGGTATTGTAATGCTATGTTAGCGTTACCACCCTTCGAAGACAAAAAACGTATTCACACAATGGCTGCTACTACAACTTATAGCCCATATAGGGGGGCATGCATGTTTTACAAACAGCCCTTGTTTTATGAATACTTATGCAATATTGAAGATAGCAACTTGATATTTGGCATGCATGTGTATCTCATGGAACTGCACATTTTGAGTTGTGAAAGGTCAAGGTCATCCTTCAAGGTCAAATATATGGGTCAAAATTGCTCATGTAATGTCACTTCTGCAATATTGAAGCTAGCAATTTTATATTTGAAATGCATGTGTATCTCATGGAGCTGCACATTTTGAGTGGTGAAGGGTCAAGGTCATCCTTCAAGGTCAAACGTCATATAGGGGGACATTGTGTTTCACAAACGCATCTTGTTTACTAATGAAGATGTACAAGTTTTTGGTGAATGAAGACATGTTTTTTACTATTTTTTATGTGACGTGTTTTTACATATTTTATGCAACTTGATTGAATATTTTGTGCCTACATTAAGATCTTAAACATTCTTTGATTGGGAATCCATTGTGAAAAATGCCTTATTTGGACATGCCTCTAAATTGTTACCTTGTAATCATTTTGACCAATGTTGTTTATTGTATAATTATTTACATTGTTAGTTCACAATGACCTGCATGCTTTATTGTTGCCTTGTTGCTATGTTGAATGAAAGTAGTAGCAACTTCTTTCATTCAATACAGTAGTATCCCTTGTAAATATAGGATGGCATCTAAATAGCTGCAAACAGTGTTGACATTGAAAAGAAATGATTGCTTTTTGTGTAATGCTACTTTGTGTCTTGTTTAATGAAAATCATGTTCATATTTATAGAGAGACAGGAGAAATTAAAAAATATTACTAGTAAATATTGATTTGAGAGAACAATATGTATTTTAATGTTGTGTGTGCAAGTTTGACTTGCATGCATAGAACATCATATTAATTTTTAGCTCATCTATTTTTTGAAAAAAAATTATGAGCTATTGTCATCACCTTGGCGTCGGCGTTGGCGTTGGCGTTGGCGTTGGCGTCGGCGTCCGGTTAAGTTTTGCGTTTAGGTCCACTTTTCTCAGAAAGTATCAATGCTATTGCATTCAAACTTGGTACACTTACTTACTATCATGAGGGGACTAGGCAGGCAAAGTTAGATAACTCTGGCGTGCATTTTGACAGAATTATGTGCCCTTTTTGTACTTAAAAAATTGCAAATTTTGGTTAAGTTTTGCGTTTAGTTCCACTTTTCTCAGTAAGTATCAATGCTATTGCATTCAAACTTGGTACACTTACTTACTATCATGAGGGGACTGGGCAGGCAAAGTTAGATAACTCTGGCATGCATTTTGACAGAATTATGTGCCCTTTTTATACTTAGAAAATTGACAATTTTGGTTAAGTTTTGTGTTTAGGTCCATTTTATTCCTTAAGCATCAAAGCTATTGCTTTCATACTTGCAACACTTACTAACTATCATAAGGGGACTGTGCAGGCAAAGTAATGTAACTCTGACTGGCATTTTGACAGAATTATGTGCCCTTTTTATACTTAGAAAATTGAAAATTTGATTAAGTTTTGTGTTTAGGTCCACTTTATTCCTACAGTATCAAAGCTATTGCTTTCATACTTGCAAGATTTATGAACTATCATAAGGGGACGGTGCAGGCAAAGTTATGTAACTCTGACTGGCATTTGGACGGAATTATGGGCCCTTTATACTTAGAAAATTGAAAATTTGGTTAAGATTTATGTTTTGGTCACTTTACCCCTAAAGTATCATAGATATTGCTTTCATACTTGGAACACTCACAAACTATCATAAGGGTACAGTAAAAGGACAAGTTGCATAACTCTGGTTGTCATTGTTACGGAATTATGGCCCTTTTTTGACTTAGTAACTTTTAATATATGGTTAAATTTTGTGTTTCGATCCACTCGAAGTATCAAGGCTATTGCTTTCAAACTTCAAATACTTACATGCTATCATGAGGTTACTGTACCTGGCAACTTGAATTTTACTTTGACCTTTGAATGACCTTGACTCTCAAGGTCAAATTATTAAATTTTGCTAAAATTGCCATAACTTCTTTATTTATGATTAGATTTGATTGATACTTTGATGAAACTACTCTTACCTGACATACCACAATAGACTTCACCCAAACCATCCCCCGTGCCCTCCCCCCCCTCCCCCCCCTCCCCCCCCCCCCCCTAATTTTTTTTTTTTTTTTTTTTTTTATAAGATCATCTCACAAATGACCACCACACCCTCACACTATACCCCCACCCCACCCCCCCCACCCCCCCCCCAAATTTTTTTTTGATTTTTTTTTTGATTTTTTTTTTTTTTTTTTAAGATCATCTCACAAATTATCACCACACCCTCACACTATACCCCCCCCCCCCGATTTTTTTTTTTTTTTTTTTTTTTTTTCGCTTTTTTGGAAGATAATGTAATAAATGTCCACAACCCCACACTATACACCCCTCTTCACTCCACTCCTCCCTCCTTTGTGATTGAAAATGAGAGTCCCTTCACCTTTAAAAAGAAAATAGATGAGCGGTCTGCACCCGCAAGGCGGTGCTCTTGTTTTTCCATTGGTTCTAAATCTTTGAAGCATGTACTATCTCCCTGTAAATCTTCCACAGGTCTGAACTGTGGATGAACATTATGACAGTGTGTTTGTTTTAGGTTTGAAGCTAGCTGGAATTTCCTTTGAAAATCTACACAAGGATGCCTGTAAGAACATTGCCCTGTTACCATCTTGTATTCTGCCACCCCTGTTTCCATTGCTTTACCAAGAGACATGCTGTGAAGTCATTAAATCATATGTTTATTTCCCTGTAAAAGCTAGTGGGATATATTGGTTTTCTTATATCGTTCTAGTGGTTTATCACTTCCATTACCACTTGCAAATCAAACTGGTTGATTCCAGTATTCATCAACCTTTTGTTAAGATACAGTAAAGGAATCAAACTCAAAAACCAACCATATCATCACAGTACTTATTCTGTCGGCTTCTTCTTAACTGTTCATTTTTTGCAGCCTGGGCAGAAAATTAGTCATTTTGCAAAAATACAGCTACTACTTATATATCAACTTTTCTGATAAAGCCTGTACACACACAAAACATGATGAAGGAAAAAATACTATAGGCCGTGTGTTTCTGTATTACAAATGTTATGTTTTTGGACAATTGGCAGACAAATATAGTTTTTGTGTGTATCTCAATATTCAAATACTGGAAATGTTATGATTGTTAAATAGTCCAAAAACACTAATGGCAAATCCGTATTGTAATTAGTGAGACCTTGACATATTCCTGAATGAAATTGAGGAAAATTTGTTTGCCTTAACCCTTTTTTCACAAAATGGCATTGTTTTGGGAAAGAAACTTTAATTTAGGCTTGTATCTAACTCAGAATACTGAGAAGTTGCAACAGTTTCAATCTTGGTTTTTTGTGACCTTTGCTTCAATGCAATTGATTTCAATGCATGCTTTAATGTACTTTTGTGTAAGCTGTATGAACTGTTGCATGGTTAATTCTCTGAGACCATAATGTGATGAGCATGTTGTATATCTGCATGTCGCACCCATTTATCAGTTTGGAATATTTATATATCAATACAACCCAATAGTGACATCTTACTTATTATGAAATTGTATGAATGTCTGAAATAAAGAATAAAGTGTTGTGTTTTTAACATATGGTAGTTTCTTATTAAGTGTTTAATAGTTGCTTTGTCCTTTCTCAGTAAATATGAGCATAGGTCTGGGAAAAGGGAGCTAAATGCATGAGCCACATTAGAGAAGAAACATTTTCCTTCCATGGAATTTTTCATTTAAAACAAGTCTAAACAGGAGTAAATCCAGTCTGGGCAGAAGGTGTTGTCCCTGATAATCTTGTGATGACTACACATGCTGATCTGGGATGACACTAAAGGCACAAGCATGTTTTCCCAGTATGAGGCTCAAATATTTTGATGGTTGCTATTCTCCTATGGAACAATGCTTGACAGGGGTGGAACAATACACAGTGTCGTCACTTTGATTTGCACCAGATGTGTAGTTTGAAAAAGTACCTGAAACTCACTTTTTCCCGTTTAAAACTGATTAATTCAATGTGAGCTATCTTTTTGGAAGTCAGTTTTTGTTTCATTCAATTTATATTTTTTGTTTATTAGAAGTTTTAATGTCAGAGTACATAAAGAGAACTTCCAGCTACTTTTTGCACATCATTTTGCAGTTTTGTTCACAAGTTGTTCATTTTTGCACCAATATTGCTGGCCTGTCCTCATGGGCATTTTAACACAGCCTGTAGTGCATTGACTTTGTTTGGTTTGAGGTCTACTTAGAATTTGCTCTAGATAAATTAACGTAGAAAAACAAATGTTTTAACCTTAAGTCATCTAGATAGTAAGTCATTTGCTTGTTTTAGATTTGTAGGATATTCATATCATTTGCAATGTAGTCTTTTGTTAGTTATATTTTTTAAAAATCAGTTGCAGTCATTGCATGTTCTTGTGTAATTTGTTACTTGTTCATCTATTTATAGTACATTTTATTTATTTAAAAAAAATAATATAACTCTGGGGTTCTTTGGGGTATTCTAACTCACACAAGAGGACTATACAACTCAATACTTTTCAGTTTTCTCGTACCAATGTATTCATGTAAATTCACAAATAAGTGATCAGGATGTAGTATCCATGGAAACGTCCCATCCTGTAAATAAACAATTACATATTAAGTATGATGCATAATAATAATGGTAATATTATAATTAATATAGATCATACTTATTTATACTATAAATAAGATATGTCTTGTTCTAGTGGCCAATAACACCTGAACATTAAACATTATTATGCAATAAAAATAGTAACAAACATACAAAGCAACAAACATATACATGTATCATATGACAAGAACAGTACATAACACATAGCATACAGTTATATTACCAATTGGTGGAATTAAATGGCTCCTCTTACTTCCAAGTTCTACACTCCAAGCTCACGTGACTGCTGTAAATTAAGCATGCATAAACATTATTAAGTGCACTGATTAGTAAAGAATTAAAATGATTCCAGATACTAAAATATTAAAAGAAAGAATTGAATCCATTATGCAACCATTTCAACAATCACGAAAATATAAGATTTAACATTACTAACATGTCAAATCATTCTTTAAATACAAATGCAATAATAACAATGGATTGAATTCAGTTCATGACAACCGAATACAAGTTACATACCAGCCAGTGGAAATCCTGATTTAATACTAATACAAGAGTAGAAGAAAATGTCTGCCTTTCTTCTCCAAATTCCCGGTCACCAAAAGTGAACAATTCAATCAGAAAACCATACCCAATAGTGATAAAACTGGCCACAAGAAATTGGGATACAAATTAATAAAAAGGCTTAAAAACCACTCGGATGCAATAATTGAAGATGTTTTTAGAGTGTCTTGATTTTCCGTAAGATTTTCACTGAATACTTTTTAGTTTGTTACTATTTCTTAAAAAGTAATGCATTTCATGAATAGTTTTATTAACAGCTACTGGTATTTGTTGAGGGACAAGTTTTTATGCCCCCAAAGGAGGGCATATAGTGATCGGACAGTCCGTCTGTTTTCCGTCAAACTTTGCGTTTAGGTTTCTGCGTTTAGGTTTCGAAAAATGCTCATAACTTCTATGTCCCTTTAGATAGCAACTTGATATTTGGCATGCATGTGTATCTCATGGAGCTGCACATTTTGAGTGGTGAAAGGTCAAGGTCATCCTTCAAGGTCAAATGTCAACAAAACAAATCCAAGGGAAGTAATAAGCTTTAAAGGGAGATAATTATCTGTACCTGCCTGATAAAAAAAAACAAATAATAAATCAAAGCCGCACAGTAGGGGGCATTGTGTTTCGGACAAACACATCTCTTGTTAATTTATTCCTTGAATTTAAAGGTTTAGTGAATACGACAATTCTTGATGTGAATGACCATTTCACCAGGTAGCTTTTTCACTCTTCACTTATCTATGATAAATAAGTATCACGTATCTCAGGTCTTTTGCCTAGTTAATTTTAACTAGAACAAGACCTTTGATGAACAAATATTCACCTTACCCCTACTCTTGCAAATATAGTCAACCTTATATTTATGCAAAGTCCAAAACACTATCCTTTGCTGAATTATCCTTTATCCTGCACTCTGGCAGTTAAGTGGACCTAGTATCCTTTCCTCTTGTATTAAGCCTGTCCTTCTTGTCAATCACTCAGATGGACACGCCGGCTCTCTAACCTTATCCTGTTCTAAATTATGTTGATGTACCACACTTTTGCAGCTAAGTCAACAATTAAGTATCCTGCTCACTTTTACTAAGCCTATGATAAGTAATTAAATACTGTTCTGGGAAAACTGGGCTGAATTCATGTGTGTAAAGTATTGTCCCAGATTAGCATGTGCAAATCACTCAGGCTAATCAGGGACGTCACTTTTCACATAGAATGAATTTTTGTTAAGAAAAGAAAGACTTCCTTTAAACAATAAATTCTATAATAGTGGATAGTTTCATCCCTGATATGCATGCATAGGCTAATCTGGGACGAGACTTTGCGCAAATGCATTAATGCCAGTTTTTTCAGAACAAGGTGTATTGTCTACCACACAAATGCAATGCCCCTCTGCCTTCTTGCAGCCCCTTCTAGTCACCTACAGGATTGGCTGCTTTCCACCTGTCCCACAAGTTCAACGTTGTCCCACAAGTTCAACGTTATCTGCAATGAAATGAGCCTCCTTCTGAGACAAATGGTATTGATGCACGTGCGTAAAGTGTCGTTCCAGATAAGCCCGTGTGATCCACACAGGTTAATTAGGGACGACTCTTTCCACCTAGACTGGATTTCTGCTGAGAAGAGACTTCCATTAAATGAAAAATACAACAAAAGCAAAAAGTGTTATTTGGGACTACACTTTGCACATATGAATTAAGCCCAGTTTTCCCCGAACGAAACTCTGATGTACCACACTCTTTCGATGGAGTCAACAGTTAAATATGCTACACACATGTAATAAGCCAATGCTGAACCATTAAATCTACTATTCGCTTGCAATGTGTCCCGCCTCCTTGCAGCCCCCTCTAGCCGCCTACAGAATCGCCTACTGTTCCACCTGTCCCACAAGTTCAACGATGAGAAGCGTCTGATGGGGTACCACGGTCAGCTACAAGACATCATAGAGGATCAGCTGTCCCTTGCCTCCATACACTACCTGAGGTCACACTACCAGGAGGCCATAGACATCTACAAGAGGATACTCCTAGATAACAGGTACTGACATGCCAATATTTCTTATAGAACAGTTATGTTGAGCGAGTTAGTATTTGTACTGGAATCCAATTTATATAAAAAAACTACATGCATGAACAGAACCAGGTGTTAATGTATTATATTTATGCTAATTAACAAAAAAATATATCAGGTTAACCACTCATGCAAAAAACAAACAACCGGACATGAGGTCTGATAACTTTTAAAATTTACTGGACCTCACCAGATTTTACTGGACCTTGTTCTTTTTCAACCAAACATTATTAAGTCGTGTATGGAGTTTATTTTTATTATTTTGACTGTCATAATGTTAAACAATTCGAAAGACAATAAAATATCATTTAAATTTAAGCCAGTTCTATGAAAACATGTGGTAAAACTTTCAATTTGAAGTCAAAAGAGCTCTTTGATCAATACAAACAATGTGCAATATTTTACTGGTTCTAAGAATCGCACTTGAAGTTTGTTACGTCTCCATCAAAGATATCTAAGGTCTACTGGTTGATAAAATCTGTTTTATTTTTAAGTTAAATAATTGATCGAAGTAAAATAAAGATAAACCAGGCCGTACCTTTTCAACCTATTCCTAGTTTCTTTTTCATTGTAAACCAAAACATATTTTTACATAGTTGTTTTGCCAGCTGTGCCTTGTGGAAACTCAACAATGTCCAAAGACCAGTGCAACAAAATCCTTTAGTTTATGACATCTTGGCCAAAATCACCCACAATACTTTGGGGGAGGGGAGGTTCCAGCTTTATAACTTTAGTGTTGGTATCGGTGATGATGTGAATCAAAGGTCATGGTAACCAAGATGGATCATCCAATCCTTGTATATGAGCTGTGCTCTGTGAAAAGGGGCGTTTAATGCATGTGGGTAAAGTGTCGTCCGAAATTAGCCTGTGCAGTCTGTACAGGCTTATCAGGGACAACATTTTCTATCTAAACTGTTTTTATGCCCCTGAATCGAAAGATCGGGGGCATATTGTTTTTGGTCTGTCTGTCTGTCTGTCTGTCTGACTGTCATTTAACCTTAGTTAAAGTTTTGCAATAACTTTTGCATTATTTATGCACATGCATTTAACCTCGTCGTCACACAAGGCCCATATTTATAAACATTTGATCTTCCAAAACATGTATTGTTGCCTGTTTCCTTTGCAGAGATTTCTTGGCCCTGAATGTGTATGTGGCATTATGTTACTACAAACTGGACTACTACGATGTTTCACAGGTGAGAGATATAGACTTGATTGTTTGTTTATTAATGTCTGAATGAATGTCTGTATATTAATGAAAATGAAAGGAATTATGTTCATTTAATTTTGAAAAAAAAAAATAGAATCCTTTCTCCAGTGGGCATGCACCTATGTTAACAAGGGTCTATTCTACAGGAGGTGCTAGCAGTGTACCTACAGCAGTTCCCAGACAGTGCTGTGGCCCTCAACTTGAAGGCATGTAACCACTTCAGGCTCTACAATGGCAAGGCTGCAGAGGTGAGCTCAGAACTCTCATGACATTATGCCCAATGCTTTGGTAAAAACTCAGTCTTATATATTAAAATTTATATTGCATAGATTTCTTATTGACCAGCTCTAGTATTTACCGCTCCATTGAAATGTGTATGCTTCCACATAGTGAAGGGCATTAAGCATTGCACTTGTCTGTTCGTAGGTACGTATGTCCCAAAGCTAGTTTTTCAACTCATCTTTTGGATGTCACTCAAACTTTGACAGTCTATTGACCTTAAGGTCACAATATACTAAAAGATTTCCTACACAAATTCAATGTAAAAGCAATAACTTTAACAAAAAATAAAGTCAAACTTTTGCGCGTAGACACCCCCATTACCATATCTTTTCTTAAAGAGCATTCCAAGCCGCAATGATTTAAACAATAAAAAAGATAGGTCTAGTATGTAAGAAAGAACTGAAGGCGAATCAGCAGTAACTGTTTTATGGCCATCTTTCTACCAGCATCTCTCCAGTTCATGATGGTTTCCCGCTAACTGTCAAAGCCTCATGTAGTCTCCAACCTAAAAGCAAAACAGTGAATTTGTAGTATACAACAATGTTTTCCCTACCACATGAATACATAAATATTCAAAAATAAAGTCATGGCAAGTGCCCGTACAGAGAATTGTCTACAAATAAATGAAGATGTTGTTTTTAGAGGGTATAGCATTGAACACCAAAAGTATTTAATATATTGTAACCTTAATGTGTGTATATGATCTTAATGTTTAGATGATCTTTAAAGTTTACAGTTTAACAAAAAAAAAAACTGTGTTTATGATCTACTGATACTGGGGACTTTTAAATATTGCCCCATTATTTATTCGGTATCTATAATGTAAAGCTTAGATGAGGCGTTTTGTATAAGAACAATACAGCTTGCTGCTAAGCTTTTATTCTTGCAAGGAGGTTTTTTTAGCATTTTCAAAACACCCAGATCAACTGACCTCCTTTTGACCATGACACTGACCTACTTTTGGAATAAGACTAATTCAGAAGGTTCAAATTCTTTGTAAACCCAAACTGTTGTGTTTCCTCAAACATCAATAACAATAAAGCTTTGATTTTTGCAAGGGTAATGTCTATGAACACTCTCAACACACCCATATCATCTGATCTCATTTTGACATTGACATGGACCAACCTTTGGACTTGTTCAGAAGGTCCACATTCTAAGTTTATTCAAAATGAGGGGGTTTTGTCTAGTAATTCTTGCTAGAATTGCTTGATACTTGCATGGATATTATCCATGAACGCTCTTGACTCACCCACTTCACCTTTCCGCATTAAGCAATGGACACACAAATTGTCTGTTGAATTACCTTCAATTATCTGTTACAAAATTCTTTTGCGTCCTAAAAAGCTTTGATTCTTCTATCCAACATTCACCACACTAACATCATCTCCCATCATTGGACTGATTCTGGTTTCTTGCCAATGAACCAATGCCGACAAGGCTCCCACCAGAGCATCAGGGTTGATTGAACTCATCATCTTTTTCTCTTGGCTATAGACAATATTGGATTGATTATTTTTCAACTAATTTGTTAAAGTCTGTGGCTATGTACTATTGTCAGTTTCAAAGATCAAAGATACATGAGTAAGTTCGGTCTAGATTATATCTATTGTTTGGACTCAGGGGGGGGGGGTGGGGGGGGGGGGCTTTCTATGATCCTTGCAAATCTGTGTCACAATAGCTCATGGGTGACTCACATTCTCTCCTCTTATTACAGGCAGAATTGAAGAATCTACAGGATATGGCTTCGCCGTCCTTCATATTTGCCAGAGATTTGATCAAACATAATTTGGTATGTAATCCAAAACAAAGCTTTGAAGATAAAAATATTTATCCTTTACAGGTTTGCATTGATAAGGATATTTATTGAGCTGCAAAATATGTCTTATGTCATTTGCAGCCAGTGTATCCTAAGAAAAGCCTGTTCAATTGCCAAAAATACTGGAAGTTCTATTCTAAACATAAAAATGAAACATTTAGTTTGCTCCTATATATTTATCTATAAGAAATACAAGGATTTTGTGTATTGTAGTGCATGGTTGTACATTTCTCTGAAAATGTACAAATATTATATATAACTTTCCATTTTAAAGTGCTGGACACATTTGTTTTGCAAACAAGTTAACATTATTTTTATCAAAAGAAATCCGGATGTATATAAACATTAAATCAGGCTTACCTCCCTTTGCTATCTGCAGGTTGTGTTCCGTGCTGGAGAGGGAGCCCTGCAGTGCTTACCTCCCCTGATTGATGCCTTACCAGAGGCCAGACTCAATCTGGTCATTTATTATCTCAAACAAGGTGAGCTATTCCCCTGATTGATGCCTTACCAGAGGCCAGACTTAATCTTGTCATTTATTATCTCAAACAAGGTATGCTATATTAGTATTGCCCTGATAGATGCCTTACCCCTTATTGATGCCCTACAAGAAGTCATGCTAAATGTGGTCATTTATTATCTTAAACAAGTGGGCACAAACACTCACACTGAATGATGTGCTTAAGATCAACATTAAAGCATTTTTACCGTAAATCTACGAATATAATACGCACTTTTTTACCTGCCGATTTTTTCTTCAAGTAGGGGGTGCGTATAATATACGAGTTTAGAGCAGAACAAAATTTTTCCTGTGCAAATTTTCAACTTAATCGCTGTTATTCGCTTCGCGGCAGCCATTTTGAACTACACCATTACATCAAAGGGGTGCAACAGGGCTCGCGCTGTTGTTCGCCATTTGAGTCATTTGCGAAAATATTGAGAATTTGAATCAATAAAAATCTTATTTGTGAAAAGACGAAAATCTATTAAATTTCATTAAAAAAATCGGCCATTTATATCGGACTGTTTTCTATATTTGTCTCTTTGTTTAAATGAAAGTGTTTGCAATTCGAACAGTAAACCAAACCCGGTCTGTACCCGATTATGAGACATCGCTTGACCTTATTGTTATTGAAGTGCGCATGGTAGCTGGCCAATCAACATTGAGCTCGCTTACACATGAAATGACGTTGTCGAATGAAACGTGAGAACGGGAGGAGCTATCGGAAAATATTGGGTCATCCATGCGCAGACACCGTATACTTTGAATACACAGTTAATATCGGCGTCTGCCTACAAAATAGCACTGGACGCTAAGTCGTATAAAGAGATTAGCAAATGAAAAAAAAACAACTGACAATACCCGTAAATAAATATTTCTTAGCTGACCACTATTTATCTTTCTACCGCATATTTACCATATCTGAAGCAAAGAGTGGTAATTAAATAATTAGTTTTAAAATGCTAATAGAGTCTATTACACCTGTCTGCCGATTGCCGAATTAAATTGAAAGGTGATAATTAATTAATTTGTTTTTTTACTCCCAAACTAGCCTTAATGACAGCAGCGTATTTTAATTAACTAGATCATGAAAAACACGAGAGGTTTAATTGTATTTTAAGTTATATTAAAGTATCGAGTTTGTAACTAGAAAAAAGAAAAAGTAATTCATCTAGACAACTATAAAAACGGAAGTAACCATTTTGTCTTCTTATTACTTTATTATTATTATAATTATTATTGTCCCGAATATTGTCAAATTAAATTATATGTGAAAACAAAAAACAGCGTCTCTGCTTCTTTCTTTTCTAATTATGACTGTTTGACACGGATGTCAGCAAAGGACCCGTGTGTTATCGGTAACAATCAATGGTAATATAAACAATAGACAAGAGATATTTATTATGCAACTGTCATAACAACAGCACTATAACACATCCCGATCAATATACCGGGTAACAGATAGTTGACAGCACCAAATTGATTTGCTATTTTCACAGCAGAAAAATATATTGACACATTTTTCGGAAATGGCTGATTTCGGACACTGATTTTTTAGTGCGTATTTTACTCGGATTTTCAATTTTTACCGATAAATATTGACCAAACTCGGGAATGCGTATTATGCACGAGGGCGTATTATATTTGAGGATTTACGGTATGTCCCCCACCCACTATAGTGGGGGAAATATTGTTTTTGCCCTGTCTGTTGGTCTGTACGTTGGTCTGTTTGCTTCAACTTTAACATTTGCAATAAATTTTTCAATATTCAAGATAGCAACTTGATATTTGGCATGCATGTGTATCTTATGGAGCTGCACATTTTGAGTGGTGAAAGGTCAAGGTCATCCTTCAAGGTCAGGTCAAAGATATGTGGCCAAAATCGCTCATTTTATGAATACTTTTGCAATATTGAAGATACCAACTTGATATTTGGCATGCATGTGTATCTCATGGAGCCGCAATATTTTGAGTGGTGAAAGGTCAAGGTCATCCTTCAAGGTCAGAGGTCAAATATATGTGGCCAAAATCGCTCATTTTATGAATACTCTGGCAATATTGAAGATACCAACTTGATATTTGGCAAGCTTGTGTATCTCATGGAGCCGCACATTTTGAGTGGTGAAATTTCAAGGTCATCCTTCAAGGTCAGAGGTCAAGTATGTGGCCAAAATCGCTCATTTTATGAATACTTTGGCAATATTGAAGATACCAACTTGATATTTGGCATGCATGTGTATCTCATGGAGCCGCACATTTTGAGTGGTCAAAGGTCAAACAAACAAAAAAAATCAAAGCGGTGCAGAAGGGGACATAGTGTTTCTGACAAACACATCTCTTGTTTTAAACATTAAAATTATAATTCAAATATTATTTGCTCTGTTACAGTCTGTAATTGAAGTATTGCTGGTGAATACGGGCCCAGGTCCTTCATTCACAGATGACTTACATTTTCGTAGCCCTAAGTGTTACAATTGTCGAAGAATACCGGCCCAGTTCTAACAATATCAGTTCAAGTTCAAAGTCCTGATCTCAAATAGTTAACCAATAGAAATCAAATCTACAATGTGACAAGCTATTCTGTTGGACATCAATTTATTTTTGGAGACAAGTTTTTAGATTTAGAACTTCCATAGACATGGTTCCAGGTTTTATGATGATGCATGTTTCTTGCAGATGATGTGACAGAAGCCTACAACCTGATAAAGGACCTGGAGCCAACCACACCCCAGGAGTATATCCTCAAAGGGGTGGTGAATGCAGCCTTGGGGCAGGAACAGGGATCTGTGAGTCACCATAGCAATATGGGTTATATTGGGTTTAAAATAGAACAATTTGTAGTCCATTGATCAAGGAATTCACTGGTTTTAAAGACATGCTTTCATGTGTGAGAAATTTACTTACATAAACATAGCTGTCACAAAATTTAAAGGTAAACTTATCCTGGAAATTATCAATTCAATTTTATTGCACTTGACATACTTCTGAAAAGGTCAAGGTCACACTTTAAGGTATGACAAATTTGGCCATAAAACAGCTTGAAAATTCCAGCCATAATTTTGGTATATATTGATGTTGACAGGCAAAGATTGGTTACTGTGTCTTGTGTATTAATATTGACATGCAAATGTTGGTTCCTGGATCTTGCATATGAATGTTGACATGCTAAGGTTGGTTACTGGATCTTGCGTATGAATATTATGAATTTATTTTTTATATTTTTATTTAGTTGAATGTGCGGGGGTGTTCAATGATTTTCCCCAATTATGTTATCCATAATACTCAAAGTCTGTTCTCTCAGAAACACAAGTCATTTTTAATTATATATTTAGGCAACATCCTTCCCAAGAGGTTCACGAGTTATTGTCCTTTGATAATTAATTTATTTTATTTTCCAAGACTTTCAATCAACCTGAGTTGTTGTCTTTTTCAGTGGTTAGGCAAACATTCGAAACATGCAAAGCAATCAAGAAAAAACAGTGTACTTTCTTGTTATAGTTAGAGTTACAGCTTTTAAAGTTGTGAACGGAGAGTTATGTAACCAGGTCCTGCTGTTTTCTTCTTATGAAATAAAAACAAATAAAATGGTAGAAAAACATGTGCAGTCCACACAGGCCAATTACTTTCCGCATAAATTGAATTTCTTGAGGAAGAGATCCCTTCAAATAAAAAATACTATATAGTCGGAAAGTGTTGTCCCTGATTAGCTTGTGCTGACTGCGCAGCGTTATCTAGAATGTCACGTTACACACAAGGTTTAAGCCCCATTTTCCAATAGCATGGCTTATTTCTATTAAAGATGACCTTACTTTTTTGGTTCTGAAAACTGCATGACCTGTTTTTTGTATCCTTTTACCTTTAAGTGGTTACCATGTTTTATTGTGCAAATGTTTGCCTTTTCAAATGCTTGACATGTTTACTGTTGATTGCAACCAAATGTTCATTCACAATTCCTTTGATTTTACCTTAAATTGAATGAGCCACCATCTGGGAAAACAGGGCTTAATGCAGGTGTTTTTATTTCATCCCAGATTAGCATGTACAGTCGGCTTATTCTAATCAGGGACAACATTTTCTGCCTGGAGTTGATTTTCATTGAAAAGAGACATTAAAATTTCATAAAAGTGATGTGTCCTCTCCTACTAGCCTGTGCTGAGTACCCTTGTCTTGGGAGTCACTGTCATGCTCATGCTTTAAGCCCCATTTTCCCAGAGTGTTGCACAAATAAATCTTTAATTCAATAAAGACATTCTGAGGACTTCCTTTATTACAAAAGATATTATTCAATATTTGAAAACATTTTCAAATATAAACGTATTTAAGTATTGTTCTTGTTTATCAAATAAAGAATATATAAATCTAGCCCTTGACTCCAGCTATTTGTAACTATTGTTTGCCAGCTATGTTGCCTTTTGATTGGCTGCTAAGATGCGGTGTCTCATTCACAGCGGGAACATTTGAAGATTGCTCAGCAATACTTCCAGCTAGTGGGGGGCTCGGCCAGTGAGTGTGGTAGGTATGCTCGAGCCCGGAGCCCTATGCGCCCACCCCTGGGAACCACACCCACCCAGCTATTAGAACTTCACACCTGGCTTACCTATGTAGTATAGTTCCATAATGAAAATTGAACAAGTCAGAAATATTGGCTATGTGGTTGTGTAGTTTGGCATATAATACAGAAAAGAGAATAAATAATATATAATTGATAATAATACAAAGACAGATTTATAAAAAATATTGGCAAATAATACAAAAAAAGATGTGTGTTTTTCTTTTTGAAAAACAAGTTATCTAATAATTAAGGCATAATATATAAACATGAAAGATGCCTGTTACAGAGAGGTCTGTGTGTGGAGGGTCTCATGTAGACGGGTGTATGTAGGTCCCAGGATTTCATTACTGAACATTGACTGTAGCGGGAATAGACCTTAATGGACACATGGTTTGCACCAAACAATCCTTAGTTAGCACCATACATAGGTGATAGCTATTGTAGATGCAGCTCATTCACATAGTGTTGTTAATATAACTATTAAATTGTGATAAAAAATTGTTTTCTTTGAGCATTAAATTTTGCTTGAAAATAAAAAGTTTCTTTTATCTTTTTTGTTTACAAAATTAAATTCCAAATTATATCTCCTCATTTTGTACCTGCATTGTTATAGTAAAGCAAGCACATGTCTCCATCAGGTTTAACCCCCTGACATACAGTCACAACATGTATGTAGGGTTATGTTACTGGCCCCGGCCCATTTATAGGCCAGGATAAACTGGTTTCTTGTCTTTTATTCAGAGAGAGAACCTAAAGGAAGCTCAACAATTTTTCCAACTAGTAGGCGGCTCTGCCAGTGAAAGTGGTATGTTTTCCCTAGACTGTATCGCTGTCTCAAAGTTGAAACGGGACTAGATTTCACACTCGCTTCAAATAATTGAAAGCTATTGCATTTGTTTAGGTATCTTAAAATGGTAACACACAGATTGTAGACTACACAGATTTTTTATGGAATCCGGAATTGCCGCATAATCCACTTTTTTGGATGGTTGTCTCTAAATCTTATTTCGTAACATAGAAACAAAAATTACATTTGTTAAAAATTGATAAGTTTAGATATCAGCTGCATAGTATTCCTGTTTACAATATTGGGTGGTTTAAAAATGAATGTAAGAAACTTGCATCAAAGACATGGAGTTGTCATTTATTAAATTCAACTATTTTTAAGGCAAATTGGTTGCCATTAAGAAGGATAGTAATTGTAAATAATTATTTTTAATAATTAGGTTCACAATACAAGGAATCATAGTTGTTTTACGAGATAATTTTCCAGAATGTTAGTAACTTAATCAATATTTGCAGAGCTTTTTGCTTTTAGCATTATTTGAAAAATGCACTTTTATATTTTTGCAATGTTATACTTGTCCTGCATATTTGGTTGATTTCTAATTTTACTTTTCGTTGAAAACGCTTTTTGTATATAGCAATCCAATTTAAATGCCTTTGTCATCAAGTCACTTGTATATGCTGAACAACTAGTCAGCTACATGTTGTTGTTTTTTTTATTGTCAATATTCATGTTTGGTAAGAATGATTGACTTGATTTAAAGCTTGCTAGCTGTTAGACCAGTTTATTCCAATATTGGTAAATAAATAAACAATTGTTGCGGGTTATTGACCATCCATTTTATTACATGCATTCCCATTTTATTACATGCATTCCTATTTTATAGGTCATTCATCATTAAATATAATATCATTAATTCCCTTCAACTTTGAGATGGCAGATTTCAAGAAAGTGATTAACAAAAACTGTTAGTTTGGTGACAAGTTAGTGACACTTTGGGCCTCTTCCTTTAGTTGTTTTCTTTCTTCACGGCCCCTCACCCTTTTCATCTCCACAACACAACATGAAGATCTCCGATAAAAAACATCTTGCAATATCTTTAACCCTTTGCATGCTGGGAAATTCGTCGTCTGCTAAAATGTCATCAGCTGTATTGCTAAAATTAGCATTTTCTTCTATTTTTTTGCAAAGAATACTATTAGAATAGCAAACTGTTTGGATCCTGATGAGATGCCACATTCTGTGGTGTCTCATCTGGATCCAAACTGTTTGCAAAGGCCTTCAAAATTCGGTTCCAGCACTGAAAGAGTTAACAAATCTATTAATTGCAAAGTTGATAGTATATTGAGCCGCTTCATGGAAACACAGGGCTTAATGCATGTGTGTTAATTGGTGTCCCAGATTAGCCTGTGCAGCCACACAGGCTAATCAGGTCCAAATCTTTTTTGCTTTTATGGAATTTTTCATTTAATGGAGGTCTTAACTAACTAAAGATCCAGTATAGTTGAATAGTGCCCTGATTAGTTAGTGCAGACTGCACAGGCTTATCTGGGACACCACTTTACGCACATGTATTTATAATAAGTTACTATGAGACTCGTATTTTCATTAAAAAAAAAATTCAACAAATGAACATAATGCAATAGTATTTATTGATGTTTTGCGCCTGGAAATAATCTACACCTGTCTGGACATTTTGTGTTGTGGAACTTTTGCATCCCCATATTAATTTAAAAATTTGATTATTATGTTTAACTGTGTTTCTTTGTTAGATGTGATGTGCATTTTTATGGCGATATATAAAGTTTACCCATTTTCTAACACATTGAAAATAAAGAGCATTTTGAACATCATTAAATAACTTAAAGTCATTACCATATTTTTATTTGGAACACCTCATACCTGTTTGAATCTGGCTTTGTATAGATTGCCAATATTAACCTGAAACTGACCTGTCTATGGATGAATATATTTAAGCACAGTTTCAAAGAATACATTTATTTGTCGTAATGGAGGTGTTTTAATCAATTGAAGCGCACCTCACTAAGTATTCAGTTATTCAGTCTTATTAAAGTTGTGTTAACAAAACCAAAGGCAAATATATAAAATAACTCATGTGAATATCATGCTAATTCAATTCACAAGTTCAAGGTCAATGTTTTCACTCTATTTGGGCCGTGCTCAGTGAAAAGGGGGTTTTATGCATGTGTGTGAAGTGTCGTCTCAGATTAGCCTGTGCAGACAGCAGAGGCTTATTACGGATGACACTTTACGCCTAAACTAGATTTTTGCTAAGAAGAGACTTTCTTTGAACAGAAATTACCATGTACTGACTGCACAGGCTAATCTGGGACAACACTTTATGCACATGCATTAAACCCCTTTTTCTCAGAGCACGGCCCATATCTATCTCTTCAAGAATTAGATGGAGAAACAGACCTGTATATCCCAAAAGGTTTAAATGCCGTAAATAAAAAGTTGAAAGAGATAATGATTAACTAGTAACATAAGTTTGTATTTGGTTTTTGCATAATGTATCCATAAGTTCACCTGGATGCAACATACAGTTACATGAGTTCATATTGATATCCAATTGAATCATATTGAAAAATATGTTTTCATTCTGAATAATATTTAATTGACAATAGCATTAAAGAAGCATAAAAATTGGCATTTAATGTTAAAAATACTACATCATGTGAAAATGGGTCTTATGTCATATGTAGCCAGTGCATTTGCATAGTCTGGTCATGAGCTACCCTGTCCCCTGTAAAGTCACTGTTTCGAGGACTCGTAAGCAGACAGTGTAGCCTCTGACCAGACTGTGTGAATACTCAGGCTATTCTTGAGCTAGGGTGGTAGCTTATGACATAAGAGCTATTTTAGAATGACTCATCTCAAGGAGGCAACATTCTGGTGCTCAGTATATCTGTGTCATTCTTGTGTGTTATGAGCAATCTGAAATGGTTATTTATTGATAGCTCTTTACGCCTCTGTATACAATATTGATAGCTCTTTACGCCTCTGTATACAATGGTCTCTATCTATTGATAGCTCTTTACGCCTCTGTATACAATGGTCTCATGCTTCAGACACTATTCCTGGTCGACAGTGCATGGCCTCGTGTTTCTTCCTGCTCAAGCAGTTTGAAGACGTCCTCATCTACCTGAACTCCATCAAGGTAACGTCTTCTCAAGATTTATGTGAAAATGTACTAGTCATTGGAATAAGCAGTTTCACCGTGCAAGCCAAATTCCGGTCTCAGCCGTAACTTTGCCATATATTGATGGGTTTTAAAATACTGGTAACTTGTTTCAAATGCAGTCCGTCGTAAGACAATGTGTCACATTACGACCTTGAAAGTCAAGGACACTTAAGATATCAAATTTCAAATTTGGCTATAAAACTGCTTGTCCAGATTGTAATCTGACGTTCATCATGCTATTTGAATCTGACATTCATCATGCTATTTGAATCTGACATTCATCATGCTATTTGAATCTGACCATTCATCATGCTATTTGAATCTGACATTCATCATGCTATTTGAATCTGACATTCATCATGCTTTTTGAATCTGACATTCATCATGCTATTTGAAAATATCTTACAACTTAGCGATATTAAAGATGGCATTTGGTGTATAAAAGCAGTAAAACATCGAGGTTGTTCAATGGGGTCAAAGGTAAAAAAAATCCATAAAAATGTGATTTGTCTGTCATCATGTAATTTTATATATAAAAATGCCATGAGGTGACTAAGGGTTGTGTGTATCCTCTGTCTCAATAATCCAAAGGTTGAGGTTAGAGGTCAAAAGTCATATTAAACATAAACAGCTTGTTTGTGACATAAGCAGAGTTTGTACACAAAAGTTGAATCTGGCGGGATCTGTGCCCTATGGATGCATGTGTTGTTCCATCTTTTCTCTATCTCTGTATAGTCTTTCTATGTATGAAATCCATCATGTGACTCAATTGTGGGCGTGTTACTGTTTTCAGAGTTATTTCTACAACGATGACACATTCAACTTCAACTACGCGCAGGCAAAGGCAGCAGTCGGCAATTACAAGGAGGCAGAGGAGGTATGAGCAGTGTTGACTGTTTCAAGGGGGTGACCCCGGTTCAATTCATTTATGTGTGTTTGTTTTGTGCTTGTCTAGAACATTTCATTTGTTTTTTATGCCCCCCTTCGAAGAAGAGGGGGTATATTGCTTTGCTCATGTCGGTCGGTCGGTCTGTCCGTCCACCAGGTGGTTGTCAGACAATAACTCAAGAACACTTGGGCCTAGGATCATGAAACTTCATAGGTACATTGATCATGACTTGCAGATGACCCCTATTGATGTTGAGGTCACTAGGTCAAAGGTCAAGGTCACGGTGACCCGAAATAGTAAAATGGTTTTTGAATAACTTAAGAAGGCATACACCTAGGATCATGAAACTTCATGGGTAGATTGATCATGACTCGCAGATGACCCCTATTGATTTTGAGGTCACTAGGTCAAAGGTCAAGGTCACGGTGACCCGAAATAGTAAAATGGTTTCTGGATGATAACTTAAGAATGCATACGCCTAGGATCATGAAACTTCATGGGTAGATTGATCATGACTCGAAGATGACCCCTATTGATTTTGAGGTCACTAGGTCAAAGGTCAAGGTGATCCGAAATAGTAAAATGGTTTTCGGATGATAACTCAAGAACGCATATGCCTAGGATCATGAAACTTCACAGGTAGATTGATCATGACTCGCAGATGACCCCTATTGATTTTGAGGTCACAAGGTCAAAGGTCAAGGTCACGGTGATCGAAATAGTAAAATGATTTTCGGATGATAACTCAAGAACGCTTTTTCCTAGGATAATGACACTTCATAGGTACATTGATGGTGACTCGCAGATGACCCCTATTGATTTTCAGGTCACTAGGTCAAAGGTCAAGGTCACAGTGACAAAAAACGTATTCACACAATGGCTGCCACTACAACGGACAGCCCATATTTATTGTTTATGGCACTTGGTTTCTTGCAATAAATAAAGGACTGCATGTTGTAATAAGGTTTCTCTCCTGTTGGTGATGCTGAAGTTTCATTTAGTGAAAATATTTGTGTGGATGTGCAGAGCGAAAGTGCCATGACTCTTTCTTCAATATTAACAGAGCTATTGCCTTTTGTTAATTTTAGTTATGATTTTGTGACAATAGAAGATTCTTAGATCAATTTTGATTGATCTAGCGAAAACATTGCATGTTATTGCAGAGTGCAAGAACTACAACTCTGTCTTCAGTGTTTCTGGGGTTATTTTTTGTGTGAAGAGTCCAATAATACAGTGTAATTTTATGGTTCAAATCGTGGGTACACGAAGCATAATTTGTTTATATTTTTGGAGTTATTTCCCTTTTTTTCTTGTGCAAAGCATAATAATAAGTAAAAAATTAATTGTTATGAATATTCATATATCGATAATAAGTTTAAGATTTCTGTTTTTTCACTTAATACATAAAACTTGTCTGTTCTATCCTGCTTTAATGGTCAAAATAACACTATTTAGTCAAAATAATACTTAAGGAGTATTCGGCACTTACAGTGGCAGCACTTGTATTATCCTGTTCAAAATGATGACATGTGACTTCAGTGGTAAGCTCTTGTGATAGCTAGGAATGCAAGAGATTAACCTGTTCATTGGTAAATCTTCGGAAATAAGGTTAACCTGATTTTTAAATTATGCTTTTTTCATGGAATAAATTGTACTATTTTTAGCCGGATTTTTTTCGAAAAAATCTCGGCTTATAGATTGATGTTGTCGGGGGGGCGGGCGGGCGGGCGGGGTGGCGGCGTGCTCGAAAATGTTAAAGTTCTTATTTCATGGTATAACTTTGGTATGCTTGGACCTAGAGTCTTCAAACTTGACATGAAGGTTGGCCAGGATTAACAGATGACCACTGGTCATTTCAAGGTCATTCATTTGAAGGTCAAGGTCACTGTGACCTTCAATATAAAAAATGTTAAAGTTGTTATAACTTTGGTATGCTTGGACCTAGAGTCTTGAAACTTGACATGAAGGTTGGCCATAACTAGTTAGTAACCACTGGTCATTTCAAGGTCATTCATTTGAAGGTCAAGGTCACTGTGACCTTGAATGTAAAAATGTTAAAGTTGTTATAACTTTGGTATGCTTGGACCTAGAGTCTTGAAACTTGACATGAAGGTTGGCCAGAACTAGTAAGTAACCACTGGACATTTCAAGGTCATTCATTTGAAGGTCAAGGTCACTGTGACCTTGAATGTAAAAATGTTAAAGTTCTTATTTCATGTTATAACTTTGGTATGCTTGTACCTAGAGTCTTCAAACTTTAAATAAAGATTGGCCAGTACTAGAAGATGACCACTGGTCATTTCAATGTCATTCATTTGAAGGTCAAGGTCACTGTGACCTTAAATGTTAAAATGTTAAAATTGTTATAACTTTGGTATGCTTGGACATAGAGTCTTCAAACTTGACATGAAGGTTTGCAAGCACACTTAGATGATCACTGGTCATTTCAAGGTCATTCATTCTAAGGTCAAGGTCACTGTGACCTTGAATGTAAAAATGTTAAAGTTCTTATAACTTTGGTAGGTAAAAATGTTAAAGTTCTTATTCCATGTTATAACTTTGGTATGCTTGTACCTAGAGTCTTCAAACTTGACATAAAGGTTGGCCAGTACTAGAAGATCACCACTGCTCATTTCAATGTCATTCATTTGAAGGTCAAGGTCACTGTGACCTTCAATGTTAAAATGTTAAAATTGTTATAACTTTGGTATGCTTGGACCTAGAATCTCAAACTTGACGTAAAGGTTTGCAAGCACACTTAGATGACCACTGGTCATTTCAAGGTCATTCATTTCAATGTCATTCATCTAAGTTTATTTTCTTACATTTGATAATGAAATTGATGGAAACTTCAAACAATATGTTACTAATTTGCTAATAAAAAAATTGAGATCAAACTTTCCTAATTGTCAATTCAAGTTCATATTTGTGACCTTAAATGTTATTGTTGTTCATGTATATGCATGCATTCAAAACATAACACAAGGTTTGCTCATGCATTGAAAAGTACTTACATTTCATTTTGACCTTTGAACAATATTTCAGTAATTTAAGTATTGCATTGACAAAAACACGAAAGGTACTTTCCTGTCATTTAAATCAAAAATCCGGCTTCAATGCGGTCATCTCCGACCGCGGAACTCTTGTACTATTTTAGCGTTACATACTGCTTACTTACACCATCGGCTAAGTTAGAACAACATGTCACACAAACGGTGGTAATAAAAAACGTGTCAACAAAGACAGCAATAAAGCAATAAATCATTACTTTTGTGGATTTAAACAGGGGGTATGTTTTGATAATTGGTACTACTGTTTTTCTTTAGTCGCGAAAATTTTAACTTTTGAACTGACGGGATTGGGGGTTATTAGCGTAGACATAATCATCAGATTTATCTAACTCGCGATAAAAATCAGTTAAGACCCTAAACGACTTATTTTGATGGTATTATAAACCTGTTTGCCCGCCAAAATAGTGTTTGTAAGTAACTATTTTATGAGTAGCATTCCTTGTTAATATCTTGACCAGTAAAGGTTATAATTGTTTTATCAGAATTTATTAGTAGTACGAGTTGTAATTTATGTCATCAATGATGCCATCACATCCATATTAGGCAGGATTTAATTAATAAAGCAATTTATTGAACTAATTTAATTACAAAACAGCAATAAAACAATTATTTAAGAATGATATAATACGATATACAATACAACGCCAACGTAACAACCAAAAATAATGACACATGAACAGTGTGTAGTTCTTATAACTTTTTACTCATAATCTTTTATGCAAGACAAATAATTATAAAATCTAACCTTAATTTCCAAAATTATTAAAATAAAGGTTACAATACATTTTCATTTATCTAGTGATCTTGAATTACTTTCTTTTTTATATAGAGTTCATAAGTATAGTTCAACACTTTTACTTGTAAATGTTGTTCAATTAACCGGTTATAACCAGTCATAGTAAAGGGTTAATTGGTTAATGTGTTTTGTAACCTGTTGCATTAATAGTTAGAACCTATTAATAATAAGCTTGTGTATAAAAATGCATTTATCAAACAGGTCCCTAATTTGAGTGTAATGAGCTGTATAGAAAAGTACATGACATTAGTTTATTCATATAAATTGAAACCACAGCAAATTATAGCTGCCTCGCGCATTTTTTTACATTTATTTTTTCCTTTTTACTGATTTTTGACCAGTCTACTTGAGTATTTACTGGTTCATTTACAATTTTCAGATAAAAAAGAAAATTGCTAAGATAACATAAGTGAAATACTGTTTACAATAATTGTGATTGAACACTTGAGTCCTTATATTGAATATTGGATTTCAAGGACAAATTGATCAATTATTGAGGTTTAAAAAGATATTTTTAAAACAGAAAATTGATCTCTGTACCAATAATAATAATAATCAGAAAATTTATATGTGTACCAATAATTATAATAATGGTAGTCACATGTTCTTATTTAATGTTTGTGTGAAAGTAATCACAAAACCAGCTATAAAAATATCACATTTAACTTATAAAAAGATTGCATAACGCTGTTACTCGACAGTTTATTTCTTCACCTTTCACATGAATTCCTGTGTCAGTAACCACACACAATGACACAAACGACAGGTGATTTACTGTTAACTAGTAGAGATATGCAGTTAGAATCCCTTTTTAAATTTTAAAATTCTAATATTTTTAAAGTTGGTTTAGGTTACTGACCAAGGCCTTCATATCTGACCTGCAATTCAGCAGAATCAATGCCCATTACTTAGCACATCTCCTGTCAGTTTGATTATTCAAAGGATAGATGATCCGTCATCTGAGAAAACTGGGCTTAATGCATGTGCGTCAAGTGCCATCCCAGATTAGCCTGTTCAGTCCCCACAGACTAATCAGGGATGACACTTTCCGCCTAAACTTGATTTTCGGTAAGGAGGGACTTCCTTGAAACTAAAAATACCATAAAAGCGGAAAGTGTCGTCCCTGATTAGCCTGTGCGGACTGCACAGGCTAGTCTGGGACGACACTTTACGCAAATGCATTTCGCCCAGTTTTCTCAGAACGCGACTCATATATGAGCTTTCTCAGTCATATCAGCATCTGTATCTGAATTTGTGTCAAGCGTGTGTGCAAATAAGGTGTTCATAAGGGAATATACAGCATGTTGTCCCTACTACCCTACATAATGTTCTACACGTGTTTTCCTGCAGGTGTTCTCGCTGATCCAGAGTGACAAAATCAAGAATGACTACACCTACCTCAGTTGGCTGGCAAGATGCTGTAAGTGTGGACAGGGCACACCAGAATTGAGCCATGTGGAGACAAAACTTCTAAGGATTTTCAAAGTTCATAGCTCCACATAACAAATGAACAGTATAAAATTAGATAGTGGTATGCAACCTGTAGGTTGATCAGGTTTTATGCTGCTCATTAGTGTTTTATGGTAGGAAATGAAGCCTTTAAAAGTTAATCTATAAAGAAAGGTCTCAATATTTATTTACTTAGGGACTACAAATGCATTAAAATGATTGCAGTTAATGGGTGAAAGACCTTAGTTGATAGAATTTAAGTTTAAATAAATGTTGGCAATATTTAATAGAAAAGACATTTGTACTTTCGGTTATCATTAGTCTTCATAATTTGATTCATCACGAGATGAATAGAAAAACTATCAGTGTCAACTTCTAGTTCAGTCACACAATTCCATATATTGCAGACATCATGAACCGCAAGTCTCGCCTGGCCTGGGAACTCTACTTGAAGATGGAGACTTCCGGAGAGTCTTTCAGCCTACTACAACTTATTGCAAATGACTGCTATAAGGTTGGAAGTTATCTTTCTATGCGGCGTGCTCTGTGATAACGGGGTTTAATGCATATGCGTAAAGTGTCGTCCCAGATTAGCCTGTACAGTCTGCACAGGCTAAGCAGGGACGCCATTTGTCACCTAAACTGGATTTTTGCTAAGAAGAGACTCTTGAAACAAAAAATGTCATGAAAGCAGAAAGTATCGTCCCTGATTAGCCTGTCTGGACTGCACAGGCTAATCTGGGACAACATTTTTCGTGCATGCATTAAACCCCCTTTTCACTGAGCGTGGCAATAAATGTACAGAAGTTGGTCATTTTATAGTGCTGTTTACCATTCAGGACCATTTTGTTTAAAAATCAAGCATGGTTAATTTGGTTACGTTTATGACAGTAAAGATAATGATTATGACCGTAAAGAACTTTCTCCATGGTCAATTTAATGAACAGTCAAAAAGATAATTTAAAACTAGAAATGGCGCGGCAGAGGCCGACGCGTATCCCCACGCTGCATGTTTGACCCAGGGGCACCCCAGGGTTGGTAATGGGGCCATGCATAGTTGAGATTGACCGTATTGTCATAAGAGAAGTTCTGTATCAATTAGAAGTGAATCAGTGTAGAAATGAAGAAATTATAGTAAAAGACAATTTTGGGTGGGTGTGGCCTATTATGGGCGGGGCGCCCCAGGGTTGGTAATGGGGCCATACAAAATTGAGACTGACCGTATTGTTATAAAAGAGGTTCAGTATCAATTTGAAGTGAATAGGTGTAGAAATGAAGAAATTATAGTAAAAGGCAATTTTGGGTGGAAGTGGCCAATGTGGGCGGGCACCCCAGGGTTGGTAATGGGGACATGCATAGTTGAGATTAACTGTATTGTCATAAGAGAGGTTCAGTATCAATTTGAAGTGAATCGGTGTAGAAATGAAGAAATTGTAGTAAAAGGCAATTTTAGGTGGGCGTTGCCTATGTGGGCGGGCGCCCCAGGGTTGGTAATGTGGCCATGCATAGCTGATATTGACCGTATTGTCATAAGAGAGATTCAGTATCAATTTGAAGAGAATCGATGTAGAAATGAAGAAATTATAGTAAAAGGCAATTTTGGGTGGGCGTGGCCTATGTGGGCTTGGCCTATGTGGGTGGGGTGCCCTAGGGTTGGTAATGGGGCCATGCATAGTTGAGATTGACCGTATTGTCATAAGAGAGGCTCAGTATCAATTTGAAGTAAATCAGTGCAGAAATGAAGAAGTTAATGTAAAATAACATAAAAAAATGAGTGAAAATCTCTGAACCAGCCCTGCCCCAACCCCCATTACTTTTGACCCAGGGGTCAGATCAAAATTCCGTCACCGTTATGCTCATAGCTACCATGTATGTAAGTTTCAAGGTTCTAGTGCTAATAGTGTAGGAGGAGCAGGTGGGCAGGACGGACGGACGGACAGACGCACATCACCACAATATCCCCGCTTTTTCTCGGAAAAACGTGGGGATAGCAAGGTTTTACCAAGCTGTGCTATCAAAACATCTAGTATATGTTAATCCTGTCTATTGAACTCGACTTGATTAGGTATTCTAAGTTATGATAGGGTTTAATAAATTTGAGCAAGGGAATCAAAGCACAACATGAAATCATACTTGCTTTTTTACAACTTGAATGCGCCCTATCACCTGTATTGCATGTGTTTGCCTGCAGATGGGCCAGTTCTACTATGCAGCGAAGGCTTTTGACGTTCTGGAGAGGTTGGACCCCAACCCTGAGTACTGGGAGGGCAAAAGGGGGGCCTGTGTGGGGGTGTTCCAGCTCATCATCGCGGGACATGAACCCAGGTGAGGGGCCAAAGGGCTCACAGAATGCAGCGTGATTGTTAAATAGCTCTTATATTCATCTAAATAAAATTGTTGCCTTTGTGAAGAACTCTTGTAAATTTATTGAGTCATCACTGTTTTACACTTGAAGTTGTTTACCTGCATACAATAGCAAAAGAAATCTACATATGCAAGATAAAAATGATGAAAATACTTGTTTTATGCAGTTTTAAAGTTATTTAGTATAACTTTGTATTTAAAATTATGAATTTTATGTGAAATTGCAGTTTTCATCTTGATTGATTTTCAAGTATCTGCCTTAATCAACAAACTTCTTAATCTTTTAAAATAAGATTATAATTTTTCTATGATTTTAAAAATAAAAGTACACCATGGTACCAGAGAACAAATTTCATCCCCATTTCCACTGGTGCTTGTTTCAGAGAGACACTGCGCGATGTGATCAACATGCTGCGTAACACAAGCAACCCTCAGGTGGAATACATGGTGCGCACCATGAAGAAGTGGGCCAAGGAGAACCTTGTACCTCTCCCGTAGAATCACCGCTATTCCTTGAGTCCCCATGAGCCTTGATCTGGTAAACAGGGCTAAGTGCATGTGAGCAAACTTTGTCCCAGATTAGCCTGTGTGATCCAGGCAGGCTTATCAGGGACAACACTTTCCCCTTTTATGGATTTTATTCGTTTAAAGGAGGTCTCTTCAAAATGAAAGCACAGTATAGGCAATGCAAACACAGTGTAGGCGGTAAGTGTTGTCCATGATAAGCCTTTGCAGACAAGCTAATTTGGGTGAAAGCTTTATGCAATGCATTAAGCCCAGTTTTCCCATGCCTATCAGTCACGGCAAGTGCACCATTTCGATCGAGTCATCATGTCTATCAGTTGTGGGTCTGTAGCTGGGAGGGCAGGGATATGAAGTGTTCATTCCAAACTGACTGGAATAGGCATAGCTCTTAAACATTAACCTACAAGTGACCTTTATATCTATAATGAAATATTCAGTTTATGATAGTTTTGTACTGGAAATGAGTAAAATAGAAAAAAGGATCCCACTCTAAAGCTGGTTAGGTATCATTTAACTTGTACACAAAAAAAGTATGCATTCAAACTATTCAAAGTGTTTTGTGCTTATTTAAGTTCACAAAAACCTGGTTAAGGTATATCCGGCATTGAAAATATGACCAATTTAGTTCACCTTTTTTTTTAAACTGTCCATTTGTTCAGAATAACAATAATGTTTCTTGTTTAATGTTTTGGTGAATGAATTGAATTTTGTTCAATGCATTAAAGAGTAAACTATTTTATATTTACTTGAATGTATTCTGCTAAATAGCTTCAATGGAAGAAGCTTCTCAAAGGGCTATTTTCTGTTTAATTTACTGACACTGCTGGCGTTTATATTTTTAATTTATGATACCTAGAGAGTCAAAGATCTTTTTTCGTTCATTTATGTTGTCATTTTCATCACTTAATTTAAATCAAAAGAAAAACATTTTTCAAGCTGACTATTTGCACAATTATTCTTTTTTAAACTGTTCATGTAGGTATTTCTCTTCTGTGATATTTTAATGAATAATTCAGCAGAGTTTGTGTTGAGTAAATGTCATATTGGATTGTTATGTTGTACATATTTATGGTGTTGAATTATTTATTGTTGAAGAATCCGTCCGTGTGTTCTTGCATGTGCTTAATGTACAGTAGTGTTAAATTATTACTTTTCAAATGACGACTTTTAAATACATTCCAATGAATGACATTTGAATAAATTTCAAACAAAATCTCTTTTGTTAAAAATATGTATTATGTTTATTTATGTTAACTTGTTTCAATTCTTCTTATGCCCTTACAGATAGGAAGATATTCAGCATTGCACTTGTCTGCCCATACATATATCCGTACATCCCAAAGTTTATGTTTTAAACTCTACTTATACTTCTGGGTCTATCTTGCCTAAACTTTACAATAGTATGCAGATGTGGCATTTTTATTTTCATTATTAAATATAAAGTTTTTTAAAAAGTGTTTTCAACTGTCCTTAATGCATTTCAGATATGCCTTAACTTATCTCAGCAGAATGACGTTTTTATCCTATTACCAGATGAAATAGATAGTATAACAACGATCTTATAAACTTTAGCTTTATACTATCGCTATTTTTTATCACACTCGGGTTTTTCCAAAAAATGGCGAATCTGTTTTTGGCAACTACGGAAGAACAAAAATCGTCAAAAATGCGATATATGAAAAATATTAATGGAAAATGGAAGGAAATTATAGGATATATAGAATATTATGTGAGTTTTGGATATAGATCAAGTTTATCATGCTCTGCTCCAACCATGGTAGCACTCGGCAAGCCTCGCGCTACCATGGTTCTATGCCTGGCGTGATAAACTTGATCTTTATTCAAAACTCACATAATACTCTCTATATATATGAATGTTTGTTAAGATAGTATTTTAGGCTGAATTATGGCTTTTTGTCTTCTTGTCTACTGTAGATTATATAGTGGAGGTGTCTGTGTACAAACATGTTTTGGGGGGCATCAGTTTCTGGGACACATTTCTAGTTCATGTTTATAAAACATTAAATGTTTTATACTACCTTACACAAGTTATGGTTATTTGTTTGAAATTAGTTTGTTGATGGTAATTAAGAGAATTGCATGCACATTTTGTACAATGTATGCGTGCATATTTCATAAATAATGATACCTATATGCGTTTGTTGCCGTTTTATTATAAACAATTGAATTGCATAATTATTTCTTTATAATACCTTGCTACGTGTAAATTAAAGTCTTCAAAATTAGTGAATGTTGTGTATTTACTGAACGATGATAATCATTTAAGATTTTGATAGACAAGATTGTTTCACAAAGATAATGTCCATGATATCACTAGGGTTAAGGGGTTAAGTAATGTTTATATTATTACAATATATGGACATCTTTGCATGTTTTGCTCATAATATATATATATATATATATATATATATATATATATATATATATATATATATATATATATATATATATATATATATATATATATATATCAAATTCATTAGGGTCCCATCAATATCAACATTATTCGCTCACATTTCGTCAGCAGCAGCAGTCTTCATATGAACTTGCTCTGGGAAAACGTGACTTAATGCATGTGCTATAAAAATCATCTCAGATAACCCTGTCTTAGCACAGGCTAATCTTGGACGACACTTTCCGCTTGATTTTCGCAAAAAAAAGAGACCTTAAATAAAATACCACAAAAGCGGAAAGTGCCGTCCCTGATGTGCGGACTGCCTAACGCACATGCAATAAGCCCCGTTTTCCCAGAGCAAGGCTAATATGTGACCGTTCCCTCCCTCTGTCGGCCGTCTACATATGTGACCGTTCCCTCCCTCTGTCGGCCGTCTACATATGTGACCGTTCCCTCCCTCTGTCGGCCGTCTATATATGTGAATTTGTCCGAGAAAGCTTATTATGAAACTCGTATACGATACGTTGTCAAAGATGGCGCAGACCTGTCGCTTTTTAAGGCCGAAAAGTGTATCTGGTCAGGTGAGCTATGTGGTCTATTATGACCCAATCTTGCGATGTTAGTTTTGGAAATGCATTTCGTACTTCATAGGGTTTCTTTTTTGTATTATTTTAACTTACACTACGGACGATATTAATATCGAGATGTCCGTAAAAGCGTATTTATCCCCGACAACTCGAGAAAGATTGTTTAAATTTCAAGCTTAGGTTGATGGATTTTACATAAGCTAACGCGGACACCACTGGAACCCTGCAAACTTCAACGCAAATGGTACAATAGGCGACGGGACCAAATGTTCAACTTGTAAAACGAATACTTCTCAACATAACAATTAACCCATGAATAGTCGATATTGAGACCAATACGATGTGCATTAAAACACTAACACGTGCCTTATAGTGTTTGCCATTTACTTTTTATAAATTCGATTATCGGCGCTTTAGATCTTAAATTTTAAAATTTTAGCCTGTCATCTGTTTAATTTAGGAAATTATGCGAACAGATGTTTCATGCGTCGCAGTGCAATAGAAATATAATGTACAAATTATTTCATGGTGCACGGGCAATGGACCGGAATTTATGTACAAAAAGAAGAAAACTAACGACACATTAACGACACATTTTTTTCTCGCAATAACAAAGATCCATTATCTCAAATATATATTTACACCGTGATTGTACTTGCCTCTGCTGAATTGCCGTTTTCATTCGCTTTTCTCGTACCGCTTCATTATGTTCATTCCGCAGGGACGCTCGTCATCCCTTAAAAGTACGTACGTTAAACGATAATGGCATTTACGTGTTCGATTCCTTTTGTGGATTTTTACACGTTTTTTTTATTTCCCTTAAATACCAGGGGCCAACTAAAATGGGATGTTATGCAATATTTTATGTAAATAACCTTTGAATTTTTCATTTTATTACTTATTTGTTTCTTATTTATAAATAAATGCTGATATGAGAGAGCGGCATTTCTATTAAGTCTACCTTTCGTGATGTTTTATTATTTTGTCGTATATATGACAATTAACATTCATGCAGTCTGTTCAGGAGCTACCTTGTGCGCTTATGAGTTCACGAAACTATGCGTGACTTTATCGCGAAAGCTTAGCATACAAGTCGCTTATGGAATAAGACCCATTTTCGCATGACGCGGCTCAAATTGTATACAAAGTATTAGGTCTCAACACTCTTGTATCATTATTTGCAAAACGTTTTCGTATACTAGTATACATTATCTATATAGTAAGTTGTGAAAGAATAATAAATATATCTGCTTGGTGATATATTGTTCAAAGATATCCACATACTCGTGTTTGGTCCACTTCTGAAGTAAATTCTTCATCAGCGAAGGATTGGTAGGTGTGTTTGTTCAGATTTATGGCAGCTCTTGAACTTTCACGAGCTTGTAGATTGATACAGAAACAGTGCGAATTGATAGAGAAATAAGCACTGATGGCAGCATTGACACGTACAATTAATGTGAAAACAATGGTTTGCAAACAGTGTGATTATTGTACAAGTACCCATCAATATTCAAATATAATGCTATGTTAATACAGAGGGGTTCAGTTCAAATAACACAGTGATCTTTCTTGATAGAAATGTCCATTATCCGCGATAACATTAGCTTGTATATTGTTTGTAAATGTTTTCCATTATCCGCGATAACATATAGAGCTACATGTATATGTGTATTGAAAAAGGTATCCTAATTATCCGAATTTGCATTCTGTTGTATTAAAACGTTCATTGTTCGTATTTACTTTTTTAATGCCCATAATCCGCTTTAACAATTTTGTATTCGTTCCTTAAGGACATGTTATAAACATGTGTTGGTCGAGCCTGCGTGCAACTTGATCAACAGTTTTCCTTAAAAGAGTTTTTTCATTTCACTTCAGACTAATTTCCACTCCTTTCATATCTTTTAATGTATTTTACGAGCTCCGGTAAGTTGGAATGATCCTCGGTCTGTGAAAACTTGTCTTTATGCATGATTAGTCTGTGCAGTTCGCACAGGTAAATCAGATTTTCTTTGAGAACAGGCGTCCTTTAAACGAAAAATGCCATAAAACGGAGTCATCCCTGATTGACCTGTTCGGACTGCACATATTGAGGGAGTCATCCCTGATTGACCTGTTCGGACTGCACATATTGAGGGAGTCATCCCTGATTGACCTGTTCGGACTGCACATATTGAGGGAGTCATCCCTGATTGACCTGTTCGGACTGCACATATTGAGGGAGTCATCCCTGATTGACCTGTTCGGACTGCACATATTGAAGGAGTCATCCCTGATTGACCTGTTCGGACTGCACATATTGAAGGAGTCATCCCTGATTGACCTGTTCGGACTGCACATATTGAAGGAGTCATCCCTGATTGACCTGTTCGGACTGCACATATTGAGGGAGTCATCCCTGATTGACCTGTTCGGACTGCACATATTGAGGCTCGCTTGATTCTGTAGGACTGACTCCTTTTTTCTCATGAAGTGCTTCAATAATTATTGTTGTACATGTTTTTGTCAAAATGTGACACTTTTCGCGAGAAAGAATCGAAAATAGCTATTATTTAAAAGGTAATGCTGACAACTGGAAAATGCAAAAACTGAAAATGTTCCATCATAGCCTATGCACTTGTTGATGTACAATTTGTTAACATAAATGAATAGACCTTATCACAGTCTGAATTGAAAAATGCAAGTGTCAATTTTGATTGTGCGTTGATTTTAAATTATTCAAATGATAATCATTGTAAATATGTAAAAGGTTACGCTTTTTTGGAAATTTATTAAGAAAAAAAATGTATCACAGTAGACGTTTAAGTATATTTCAACAAACATGTCGGCATTATTCAAAAAACATAATATATATGTATACAAAAAAGATTTAAAGCAATCAATGTCTTCTGCTTATCAATCGATAAATGCATCAACAATAGTTACAACACAATTGTAACTTTAGATTTTGAGTGTATCGTACCATTTGAGTCGTGTTCTGAGAAAACTGGGCATAATGCATGTGCGAGAAGTGTCGTCCCAGATTAGCCTGTGCAATCCGCACAATCTAATCAGGGACGACACTTTCCGCTTATATTACATTTTTCGTTTAAATGAAATCTCTTCTTAGCAAACATCCAATTTAGGCGGAAAGTGTCGTCCCTAATTAGCCTGACTACACAGGCTAATCTGGGACGACACTTTACGCACATGCATTATGCCCAGTTTTCTCAGAACGCGACTCATTTAAACACGACGACCATCTGCCGCTAGCCTGAGTTTATTATACTAGTAATATGCAAATAATATTGACATGGTACAGCTCGTCAATATTAACCTTGCACGGACCTCTATGGTCTCATGAAACTCGTGCTAAAAGTGCACGAACTTAACCGAATTAACCGAATTAAAATTAAGAAAGAATCCATTTGTAAATGTTATGCTAATTATACGAAATCAGTATGCTAATTGAGTTCACGAATGTCGGGTCAATGTGGACGAGCGAAAAAAAAATTCTGACCTGCTGTTTGCAGTTATCCTGTGTAGAAATCGACAGATATATGACTTATAAAAATAAAATATAAGATAAATTTGACAACGGGTGTTTTCAAACGTTTTTTTTTCAAGTCAGCATAGTGACCTTGTTTTTTATCCTCATAACCCAATTTCGAACTCGATCGCGATATCATTCGCACAAATGTTCACATCAAGTTTCATAACGATTTGGGCAATGCGTGTGCTCAGTCTGACACCCGGAATGTTAACCAACTTGTTCATTAATTTAACCCAGTGGTCATTTTTTACCCAGCATGATCCTGTTTTAAACTCGGCTGAGATATTGTAAGGAGAGGTGTTCTTACCAAGTTTCATGATATTTGGTCAAGAAATGCGACATCTACAGATTTAACAAGATACATGTTAACGACGCACGACCGACGACAGGCAAACGGCGATCAGAAAAGCTTACAAAAAGCACAATGCGGTCAGGTAAGCTAAAATTGTATAACATCGGAAAATAAAATATTCAACGTCTGCTATGTTTAAATAGCAAGTAGAAGGAGTAAACATCTGAGAGAATGGTAACATTTCATGTCTATTTCTCAATCAGTAATTTAGTTTTAAACTATCGTATCTTATATAAAATAGTCATGCAAATGCAACAGTTTCTCCCCCAATCCTCTATTTTGGTGTTATTGATGAGTTCAATTAAGGAGAAAAAACGCAGTTATCAGCAAACTGGTGCTCGGTGAAGTTTGGTTTCAGACTGAACAAACAAATTAATGACCGGATTACCGATCGAGACTGGATTGTAGGAATAAATGGTATTGCTCGCACAGGTTTATATGCGCATATTCCAGTTATAACACTATGCACAATACAACACACATATTCCCATGTTATAACTAATAAGTTGTTGTTTTTTACGGCCTTCAAACATCCACCAACGGTGGCTGTTTAGTAGACATTATTTTTGACAATTCGTTCATATTCCGTTTCACCTTGTATCGAAACACCCAAGGTAAATCTCGTCTTGGTAAAACTCGCTTCGGACCCAACATGGTACTGAGTTCATCGAACTCAAATGTCTCCGGGTACACAATGTTCGAATCTTGCGCAGGCGCTGTCCGCACCGACTCCGGCGTTTGACGTAACGAGCGGCGCGATGTCCGGGACGCCCGCGATATGGACCGCGACGCGGACTTGGGCCGCACCTCAGAGTAGGACGTGGGCACGAGCTGGAGGGCGGAACCCGGCGCCGCCGTCGTCGTCGTTGCCGTCGGGACAGGCGGGGCTGACATTGCGTGGGCAACCGGCTGAAAGAATGCATGAGGCATAACAGTTCATTTGTACGACAGAGCAGATTACATATGAGTCGCACTCTGGAAAAAGGGGCTTGATGCATTTGCTTAAAGTGGCGTCCCAGATTATCCTGATTAGTCTGTATATCCCGCGCAGTCCAAACAGGCTTATCAGGGACGGCACTATCCGCCTAAACCGGAATTTTGCTAATAAGACACTTCCTTCTTACAAAATACCATAAACGAATGTCCCTGTTTAGCATGTGCGGACTGCACAATTTGTATCAATAAATATCAAGTACGGTTGTGGTAATAAAGACGTATGTTTAAGTTTTTTACTTGTAAGTATTAAAGTCATTGCTTTAAGAGGCATTTTGATATTTTGACATCCCTTTCGGCAATTAAGAATCTTAATCTTTATTTTAAAACTTGGTTTTCATTTTCAGACAAACGCATTTCGAATGCCTGGTGCTTCACCTTGGTATAACTTCATAGCTTTGTGTCATTTGTAGATATTTCATAAGACTTGCCAAGTTTATAGTGTATCGAACATGGATCAATACGTACAGAAGCACTTCGTGAGCTTATAATTTGAAATTTGATAAAGGCTGATTGACATTGCTGTAAAAACATGATTTCATAATATTTTCTCAGGCCGTATTGTTTGAATTCAGAAACGCGAAAATTACTAGATCCATACATTCTTGAGAAAATACCAATATCTCTCAAAGAGCAATTTGTATTTTAATACAATACGCTTTTAAATTCAACGTATTCTCAAAAGCATTAATAATACATTTGTGATAAAATTTGAGCGTTTTTTTTTTTCATTTTTAAAGTTTTTTATTCAAGTAGCACAAAGTTTGTGAGGTCTTTCCGCGCCCGAGACTGCATTACGTGAGGACCCGGAGATTTTCCCAGCACTCCTATCGAATTTACTTACTAGACGCACAAAAAGAGGGTGAATTTTGAAACGTATCTGCAATTCCTGCTATTTCGTTTGTATTGAAAGATATTCATTTTTTGTCTGGCCATGGGGGTTGTTGGAGAGGTAGGAGGGGGAGCGGATTCCGCAGGTGAAACCCCATCTGTACTGTATGCAGACCATCACCAAGCTCAAATGCGCGGGGAGCTGGGACTGAACACGGGTCGCATAGGTGAGAAGAACGTTTCAACAATAGCGCTACCCGGGCAGCAAATCCGTCCTGCGGCAATTAATTTGGAATATATAATGACTGAGATGATGTTTTTGTAGCGAATGATGGCGACGACGACAATACCTACGACGCGAATACGATAAAACAATTGTTTTTAAAAGTAGCGTCAACGTTTTAAAAAAGAGCTGTAATTATAATCAACACACTATTTATTCAATGCTCGGCCCTCCAAACTTCAAAAACGTGGTAAAAACAATTATAATTAACGTATCGTTTGAAAAGAATATTATTTGCTGCGAGTACATACGTATAATTTGCTCTATTTTTATACAAGTGTTTACATGTTATCGGAATTCTTTTATCGGTAGTTTAAATCTAACTTTAAACGAACATAAATGCATGGATACAATAACGGGGTATATCTAGATCTAAATAGACAATGGCCGACCCATATCGTCCGAAGTCTTTACAATTGGTGCGATTAAAATTATGAACATCTCGACAATATGAGATTGACTATGATATATAATCGTGGGCTTATATTCTCCGGATTGAATAGTAAACAAATCTGAAATATTCAGGCAAACAAGAAATGTCGACCAGAAAACATGACTGATAATTTCACTTTGGCAAATCGATCAGTGTTTAATGCAAAATCCTTTGTAATCCAATGTTTTGACGAAGGTTTTGGTCAATAATCACTTATTCTCTATCATCTCAGTTAATCAATAGTCAGTAAGTTTATAAGGAAATAAGCGATTTGGTAAAAAAAAAAACACATTTGATGGGTTTCTCATGCTTGTTGCTGTTTATGGATTTAATTGTTCGCCAAATAGTTATCTTATATGGGCAATTCATTTTGAATACCGTCTGTAAAAAAAATAATAAAAAATGATAGTATTTCAAATTAAATATATATATATATATATATATATATATATATATATATATATATATATATATATATATATATATATATATATATATATATATATATATATATATATATATATATATATATATATATATATAATAACCTAAACAAAAAACAACATCAAAATGTCTGGCTAATAATTAACAATTATTAGTTATACTGCACTTAACAAATATGTTACGTTATATCAAATTTTCCTTCTTTTTTCTCTTTGTTTCCGAAAAATCTCCGAAAGTACAAACAATCGACTTATATAAATGCTACATGAAAACTCCCTTCACCGATGCTACGACGTCAGATGTCCAGTTATAATGGAATAATGTAATGCTTGAATCCATGATCGTCGTGGTGACATAAAAGGTGATTTACAAGAATTTAACGCCACTGAATGAATTATATACAACAAAATTTACGATATAACCTTTTTGTTTTAAGTCTAATTGTTTTTGTCCGACAACACATTTTTAACACGGTATTAACAATGATGATGATAATGATGATGATGATGATGATGATGATGATGATGATGATGATGATGATGATGATGATGATGATGATGATGATGATGATGTAACGTTAAAAATAAACCATACGCCGTGACGTTGTATCTCGACGCCTACCTCCGACGTATGTGTGCTAGGCGGCGTAAACTTGGCCGACGACGTTCCTCGAAGTTTAACCGGCGGGAAAAATCCATTGATTCCCCGTCGGCGTTTCTGGGCAGATATTTTCCCCACATTGAATTCAATCACTTTAGGTTGCGTTGTAGGCCGCGATATAAAGCGCTTTGCAAACTCCGAGGAGGAGCTGCCAGTGAGTCCGAGCTTCTTGTTGACCCTGTTCTGGGAGAGGGACTCACCGATCATATCAGAGAGGGTGAAGGTGTGCGGCTTGGGTGGTATGCTCCGGTAGATGAGGCTCTTGGAGCTGGAGCCTCGCTGGTTCTGGCTCACCATGGTCGCTGTGGTCGCAGGCACAGGGTTAGGTCCACATTTTCCGGTCTGTTTTAAGTTGAACACTGAATTACCTTTAGATCCTACGAGCGGTGGTAGCGCACCGCTGGCGGCTTTATAACTGGCTAAAGTATTGTGCTCTGACACATGCATTATTGTTTAATATTATATCAATTTATCTTTATCGCATTTACGATCCATTCATGAGCTTATAGTATTTACACTATCTCACGGCCATGATCATTTAACGCACAATATCCCCTATCAGCGTGTTCAAAACATGCCTATTAATATATCGCGGCTTTATAGATTTATCTTTGTAAAGAGATTTGAAGTTGGCTACCCGACTGATCATTGCGGCAATATATTATGCTTTCCAACATTGTTCTCCGTCCAACTACTATAACACTATAAGCTCTTTTGAATTCAGCTATTCAAGCCTTGCTGTTGGAAAGTCAAAACATGGCGTTCTATTTAATAATCTTAGGCGAGGTGTTAATTGACATTACCATTTAGTTTTCATCTAAAATGTTTTAATAATAAATAAAACTAATAATAAATAAAACACGCTTGAGTGTGTTGTAGATACGCAAAAAGAGGTTTACTCGGCGTCAGTTGAAATCTGGCTAGTAAGATAAAATGCAACTTCCTGTTCAAAAGTGTATATATTTTTTAATGAAATATCATTATGAAGTTTAAACTCGTTTTGAAAAAAAGCTACATCGGAAAAAGAATAACTAACATACCATGTAATTTTGTTGGCTGTGCTCTTTTTAAGGGACGCACACTTAACAATTAGTCACGGTGTGGGAAAATGGGGCTTAATGCGTGTGCGCAAAGCGTCGTCTCGGATTAGCATGTGCACTCCGCACAGTCTAATCAGGAACGACATTTTTTCGCTTTGATGGAATTTCTTGCTTAAAGGAAGTCTCTTTTAAGCCACAATCGAATCTCAGCGGAAAAGGTCGTCCCTGATTAGCCTGTGCGGGCTATGAAGCCGAGCTTTCCCAGTAAGAGGCTCATATGTAAAACAAATTTGTATCATACCATACGTGCATACCGCCGATGATACATCACAGACCTGTCTTTTCAAAGATGTCACAGCATGTTTATGTAACAAATAAATTTGTTAGCATTTAAAAATGTGTACGACAAGTATAATTTTAAAATTTTGGACAGGTGAAAAACAAAAACACAAATTCATACAGTTACTGAACTATGAAGTTAGCTCTGGGAAAACGGGGTTTAATGCTTGTGCATTAAGTGTCGTCGGAAGTCCGCACAGGCTAATCAGTGACAACACTTTACGCTAGTATTGTATTTTTATTCAAATGTAGTCTCTTCTTACCGAAAATCTAGTTGCGGCGGGCTGCACATGCTAATCTTAGATGACACTTTATGCACATGCAT
The DNA here is from genome assembly GCF_020536995.1 of Dreissena polymorpha. Classification (NCBI taxonomy): domain Eukaryota; kingdom Metazoa; phylum Mollusca; class Bivalvia; order Myida; family Dreissenidae; genus Dreissena; species Dreissena polymorpha. The sequence goes on along the minus strand of NC_068356.1, from coordinate 44,977,946 downwards.
TAAACCCCATTCTCCCAGGGCGAGACACAATACTAGTATGCAATATTATTTAATCTGCAATAAAGTATTACCATTATGTTCATACCCAACTTCACCATTACCTCTTTAAAATAATTAATGTTGAAGTGCCACGGTTCCTATATATTGGTCATGAGACTGTTTCAATACGCTCTCTCTGTCTCTCATCCGTGAGGTACGACCGACCGACCGACCGACCGATCGACCGACCGACCGACCGACCGACCCCGACCGACCGACCGACCGACCGACCGACAGACAGACAGACAGACAGACAGACAGACAGACAGACAGACAGACAGACAGACAGACAGACAGACAGACAGACAGACAGACAGACAGACAGACAGACAGACAGACAGACAGACAGACAGACAGACAGACAGACAGACAGACAGACAGACAGACAGACAGACAGAGCTATATTGACGGTATTTGTCCTAGGTATAATGTAGATATGTATTGAAACGATGCATATTCCGTTATACATGCATATATTTATTTAAAAGCAATCATTATATTGATGGCATCTTTATGAAAAATATATACTTCACGCCAACAACAATCATATTCTTACAGAAATAAAATAAATTGTGTTTCCAGTTATTTTTTATTTTTCGGTTCAGACTTTGTGTCCATTATAAGGCTGCTCCTTTTTTTCTAGTTTATGTTACAGCTATTACACGGCTTTAGCTTTTCTGCTTTTCTGTTTTGTGTTACGAACACATTGTGACATCTCATTATTTATAAGCCCCTTCCACTCATGACGCTGAATTGTTCGGCATAGCTGTTTAACCCAGCTTTTAAACATAACGCCAGCAGACCAGAGTGAGTACACTCCATTCCTTTTATTGGCTGATTCGAGCACAATTACCCAGAAAATTAGCAACAACACTGCGTCTTTGTAGTATAGGATGTAGCACTGTACTTCGGTGTAGGGAAATGCGGACTACTTTCCTCATGTTCATACGAAACACGGATAAACATTTTAGCCCAGTTATACTTACACATTTCCGGTTCCATACCCAATGCCCCAAGCCGTGAAGGGTCACTGCTGAGTCAGTTAATCGTCAGGGGCAGACGGATTATACTGTCAATAAATTCACTATGTTGATAACACAGTGTTGCTTTCAATATATCAATTAGCACGAATTTTAGGAAAACAAATTAATAAAAAAAAACTATATGTAAATTCCATTTGTCTTTCAAGCCAGATTAGGCTACCGACGTTTGCCAGTTTACGATTAATATCACAGTGTGACTTCAATTTTAAATCAGAAAGGATCGTGGTTTTGGTGTTCCATTTACAAGACGCGATGAAATTGTTATAAACCTGCGTCATGCGAAAATGGGTCTTATGCAATATGCTGCCAGCATAGCTCCAGCCCAGTCTGCACATCCACACAGTCTTGTCAGGATATGCATGCTGAGGAGGATACTAAGGAGACACCACGAACACGTGCGTGATTTTTTATAAAGGAAAGCATAGCCAATGACAAGACTTCGATTTAGCGACGCTGGCCGCATGTGCCATAAGATCAATTTTTGCATGACGCGGATGTAACAGTGCTATTTGAATTTGTTGGGAAAAATGCGTTTTTGTTTCGATGACGAAGAAATAAATTCATAATCAGTCATCAATCGCACATTCTCGGCCCTTTCCGTCAAACATTGGATAAGTACCTCGAAGGAGATAGTATGAAAATACACATTTCGGAAGCGGTATTGCGGTCTACCTACGCGGGCCTACGCGAATCAAAATTACATAGTAAAAACAAACATGGCCGGTTTTGCGAGTTGTTAACATTTTGCAAAGATGAAAATGGGGATTTTCTATGCTCTGAAGCCAGAGCAAGTACAAACTCTACAGGAATTATGGACGCCGTCGTTGTTATTGTTTTTGTTGTTGTAACATTCTTAGAATGGTAGCACGTGGGCGGACTACTTTCAACCCGTATTTCTCCCGAGTCCGATTATGATAATCTGCGAGGGGTACCGAATGAATCAGTCATGTGATGACAAATATTACATAGTACAATTTAGATCTACGAACACTATAATGTGCTTTTATATTCGTGCACTTCATACGAAAGATTTCATGCGGTAGATATGCGGCTATAAAGTGAACAAACGAACACAACAATAATTTAACTTTAGTTTTTAATTTAATAAATATAAAAAAAACGTACATTTTATACTTATATTTCAAAGTCAGGATTTACGCCGAATTACTTGTTAAAAGATATTTCTTGTTAATAATGGCTGCACTTTCCAGCTTTGAAACTCGCGCTGCCAAGGTAACAAGCGAGTGAACCAACCATTGTGCTGACTGGAAAGCCTGTCTGCTTTTTCGAGGTACAAATTAATTAATTACTTTTCAGTTTAATATTCACAGTAACGAGTAATAAAAAAAACAGCATACAATAAGAAATATGGAAATATCGCAAATAAAGCCAGGAAACAATATAAATAACTCCTTTAAAATGATATAATTAAACGTGGCACGAATCGCCAAGTTACGAAATCTATGGGAACAAATCAAACAACCGGAAGTTTACTTTCATTTCCTCCCGCCAAGTATGGAAGAAAGAAAACAACCAATATTTTTGAAAATTAAGTGTTTCTTTAAAAAAAATTTGAAGTGCGGTGTTTGAAAGTTCAATGTGTATGTATCGACCAACTGTTCCATGAGATTTGCGTTTGCTTATACGATTTCAATGTTACTGTCTCTCTATTTTATCAAGCATTTGATTTTGAAATGGGATAAATTTTTGGTCGAAGTTTATTTGGGTCGCCAGTTTATTTTCTACAATTCAACTCTCAGCTTTATAACCCAAAGGATTGCTGAGAGTTGCAATGCGCCGGCTTTTGTCAAAACTTGATCACAACTGAAAATGCTAAGAAACACTGTAGTTACAATAATTCTAAGCTTTATAGCCCAATGGGTAGTTCTGGCTACCATAGCTAAAGAAACTTCAGCGTACAGTTTATATAGTATTGACATACCTGTACGCTGAAGCCAACCCCGTATCGAAAGTCAACCAGAGTCGTAACATATTTATGTCACGCTATAAATCAAAGAATGCTCATTTTCTTGGATACATTCATTAACTTCATTAAACTGCTTACTTCATTAAACTGGCGACGCCTTGACCTCCGCCGTATTGACCAGCGCCTGGTTATGTTTCACAACATCCTGCATAACCAGGTAGCCATTCCTATACCTGACTACCTCAAACCAATCACTAGACCATCAAGAACCTCCCATACAAAAGCATTCCAGAACATCCAAACCACAACTGATTGCCATAAGTTTCCTTCTTTCCCAGAACAATCATCCACTGGAATGCTCTACCTCCCGACATTGTTAACCTCCCTGGACCTGAGTTCAGCCTGGCTGTTAGCCGGGTAGAACATAATCTCCCCATAGAATACCTGATCTGTTTTTAACCTGTTTTTAATAACTAACACTCTTATTCTCTCTTTTATATCCTTTTCAGGGACTACCCTACGTGCGACTATGAGCGATAATTTCGCTCTTACGCCCGTGATTTCGCCCTACGAGCCCAGAAAAGCGAAGATAAAGTCGCCCGATTTTTTGAGTAAACAAGACCGGAAAAGCGCAAATCAAGCCGCCCGATTATTTTTGCTAAGGCGTGCTACCGCCCGCAGGCGATAAGCAAGTTTATTGTTTGCTGTTTATCTAACGGTGACACAATTTACCCCCCGCACGGATCGTTAATTGACCGTGACAAAGCAGTCCCCTTAATATTGGTTGCTATAACAACACACTCGTGCCTCTTCGCGCGTGCCGCAAGTTGTCTACTGATTACATGATAATTGATTGACCATCTGATAATTGCAGGTTTTTGGCAGACAGCACGGTTAAAGAAAGTCGGCAAAAATAATTCAAGAAAAACAAACTTGATCAAAGGTCTATAAATTGCGTAGATCCACTATAAAGTCCAGCCAGTTTTGTCAGTTTGTTAATCCACAGAAAATTACGAGTAACACCCATCTTATATAAACTGGAATCACAGTTAATTTTTTATGCCCCCATTTGAAGAAAAGGGGGTATATAGTTTTCGCACTGTCCATCGGTCAGTCGGTAACACTTTTCGTGTCCGCTTTCTAATTCAAATAGTTTTCATCCGATCTTTACCAAACTTGGTCAGAAGTTGTATCCAGACAATATCTAGGTCAAGTTCAAATATGGGTCATGCCGGGTCAAAAACTAGGTCACGGGGTCACTTAGTGCATTTCAAGGATTTAGCATGGTGTCCGCTCTCTAATTGAAGTAGTTTTCATCTGATCTTTACTAAACTTGGTCAGAAGTTGTATCAAGACAATATCTAGGTCAAGTTCAAATATGGGTCATGCCGGGTCAAAAACTAGGTCACTGGGTCACTTAGTGCATTTGAAGGATTTAGCATGGTGTCCGCTCTCTAATTGAAGTAGTTTTCATCTGATCTTTACTAAACTTGGGTAGTAGTTGTATCAAGACAATATCTAGGTCAAGTTCGAATATGGGTCATGCCGGGTCTAAAACTAGGTCACGGGGTCACTTAGTGCATTTCAAGGATTAAGCATGTTGTCCGCTCTCTAGTTTATGTGGCTTTCTGATTTATTTTGATATTTTAAGACATTTTTATGCCCCCTTTGGAGGGCATATAGTGATCGGACTGTCCGTTCGTCTGTCCGTCTGTCTGTCACACTTTGCGTTTAGATTTCGAAAAATGCTCATAACTTCTATGTTGCTTCAGATAGCAATTTCATATTTGGCATGCATGTGTATATGGACAAGGCCTTTTCATACGCACACAAGTTTTGACCCCTGTGACCTTGACCTTGAACTTGGGGTCTGCCTTTCGAAAAATGCTATAACTTCTATCAAAGAGTTTATAGGGGGCATATGTCATCCGATGGTGACAGCTCTTGTTTATACTATAAGTCATAATACTACACATAAATATTGAGCAAACACATTTCCTCGATTAGATATAAATTATCCGAGTAGAATTAAATTGCTATGTCATGACCATCAACGTTGCAAATGGCGGACTAATTGTAACATTACACCCGCGTTCAATTCAAAGCTGGCGATTCATATTACAAGTAATGGTGATTCAATAATGGAGAAAGCATTAACTGGATTTAACAAACATTTGATAAGGTTTGTTAAACCAGATAGCAACAAGGAAAATGTTGATTATTAAAGTAAACAGGTAAGGCATTCTTAAGTGAACATATTACGGACATGTAAAGTATTCGGATAAACAGTAATAGATATACATGTACTAGATGTTCCATGCATTAACCCTTTCAGTGCGGGAACCGAATTTTGAAGACCTTTGCAAACAGTTTGGATCCAGATGAGACGCCACAGAACGTAGCGTCTCATCAGGATCCAAACTGTTTGCTATTCTGATAGTATTCTTTGAAAAAAATAAAAAAAAATGCTAATTTTATAAATTCAGCAGACAACATTTTTGCAGACGACAAATTTCCCAGTATGCAAAGGGTTAAGATTGTGTTTTGTCACAAAAGCAGTCATAGGGATGATGATAATATAATGATGATAAATATGTGATGAAAAGGTGCTACCGGAAACATATCTTAAATGACTTAAATGTGTTAAATGACTTAAATGTGTTATGATGAAGAAGATTTTAGTGAGAATTTATTGTTTGTACAAATAAACATAGTATAATGATAGAAATAATAAAAGTTGTAAAATAAACACGCTTTGTTTTTGATATTGTTTGCACAAACGTCTCCCTGATTTTCCAAACTTCTCCCTGTTTCAGAACAAAGGAGGAGTCACTTCTCCCTATTTTTAAGTCCTAGGGTAGTCCCTGCTTTTATTTCAGACTTACTAACACTCTTGTCGGTCCACGCGCGACAGGTCTAAGTCCTCAAAAGGGGTTCGACCTTAATGGAAGATAGACAGATAGATACATTTCTACATATATTGGTGAATGAATATAAATTACTGCATCGAGGAATATTTTAAGGTTCAGATGTTTCAAATGCATCTTACAATAGATGAAAATAACTCTCATTGGTCTGAAAATCACAATTTTGACGCCATTGTCGCTTTGTCACGTGACGAGTTTTAATTTGGATACTTTCAGATCGACCTTGACATTTTATGCTGAAATTGTAAACATTACTTTCTTTTTCTGAAATCTATTATTTGTGATTAACAACTTACGTCTGGTGGATTATAAGACTGATTTCAGTGTGAATCAGATAGTTTTAAATAATATTTACTTTGAGTTTGTATTTACACTACAATTTGTTTAAAAAACAAGCCAGAATAATCTGAACTACCGGGAAATGTCATTCTGAATTTGAAAACACTTGAGCACATGGTATGTTACTAAAAATAGAAATAACGTCATATGACTGTTAAATCTCGGGAGATTCGCATTTCAAGAAAGTCTGTCACATCGCTGTTTTTCTCGATATGTAAGAGCAGAATATATACATTTTTAATGTTTAAGATAGTATTTTGTGAATATATCAGTTAAATGTGAAAAATGTCATTTTTTTCCGATCAAGTGGTTAATTTGGACCAATAACTGCATTTAAAAGCTGTTCTAGACCAGTCTATGTTAACTGTCAACTTTTCTAGAATTTCTGGTTGACTTTCCTAATGGGATTGGTCCATAACTATAAAGTCGCGCCAGTCAAAAATCATAAAAAGCGACATTTAAAGTTATGGTAACCCTACAAGGTACTGCAATCTATCGATTCAGATTCAGTCTCAACGTAAACAACCCCAATGTTTGTCATTATTATCATCACATTAGGTATTTCCGCGGTAAAATGGTAAGGCAGCACTTATATTCAATCAAACATGAATAAACAAATCTGACAATAGTGACATACCATCAAAAGCAACTATCAAATAAGTGTATACCAGTTTACAAAGAGGATTTAAGACATAAATTAAAAACAATAAGTCATGATAGCTTTATATTGAGAATTAAATGGAGATGGCAGCCAAGGGAGCAAAAACAGGAAAGTAAGACCACCTGAATTTTGTAAGCTGGTAACCATGTAGGGCTTATGGTTTTTAACACATTTATCACCCCTGAATTTTTCCACAATAAGGCTTTACATATATTATGTCAACCTGAACGGTGATGGACCTGGAAGGTACATCTCACCATGCCCAGCTGTACTACATTGTATATTGGAATGTTTTAAAAATATTGGTTTTGCTAAGTTTAGAATTTCTATATTTACAGGGAAAGCCTAAACATGGAGGTGGATAGTGGACAAGACCTTCAAAATAAGGTACTTAAAGCAGTAACCACACACACAAACTGTCCTTGCATTTTTGTCCATTTTTGTGGAATATTCAATGGAACTCCTTCTTTTTATGTCCCCCACTATAGTAGTGGGGGACATATTGTTTTTGCCCTGTCTGTTGGTTGGTCTGTCTGTCTGTCTGTCTGTTTGCGCCAACTTTAACATTTGCAATAACTTTTGCAATATTGAAGATAGCAACTTGATATTTGGCATGCATATGTATCTCATAGAGCTGCACATTTTGAGTGGTGAAAGCTCAAGGTCAAGGTCATCCTTCAAGGTCAAAGGTCAAATATATGGGTCAAAATCGCTAATTTAATGTACGCTTTTGCAGTATTTCAATATTCAAGATAGCAACTTGATATTTGGCATGCATGTGTATCTCATGGAGCTGCACATTTTGAGTGGTGAAAGGTCAAGGTCATCCTTCAAGGTCAGAGGTCAAATATATGTTACCAAAATCGCTCATTTTATGAGTACTTTTGCAATATTGAAGATAGCAACTTGATATTTGGCATGCATGTGTATCTCATGGAGCTGCACATTTTGAGTGATGAAAGGTCAAGGTCATTCTTCAAGGTCAGAGGTCAAATATATGTGGCCCAAATCGCTTATTTTATCAATACTTTTGCAATATTGAAGATAGCAACTTGATATTTGGCATGCATGTGTATCTCATGGAGCTGCACATTTTGAGTTGTGAAAGGTCAAGGTCATCCTTTAAGGTCAAATATATGGGTCAAAATTGCTCATGTAATGTCACTTCTGCAATATTGAAGCTAGCAATTTTATATTTGAAATGCATGTGTATCTCATGGAGCTGCACATTTTGAGTGGTAAAGGGTCAATGTCAAGGTCATCCTACAAGGTCAAACGTCATATAGGGGGACATTGTGTTTCACAAACGCATCTTGTTCATATTGGACTCCAACTTTTCCCAATTAAGGAGTCTTGCGACACCTGTTTTAAAATCTAAGCGAGACTGCTGCTATAAACTTATATTGTGTCTAGTATTTCTGTACTTTGTTTGAAGAAAAATATGCTGATGAAAGCATGTTAATTCTAGTATTTGCCTAAATTATAAAGAAAAACAAGACCCATGATGGGTTATTTAGCAAGTTAGAAGTATAACTTTAAGTTCTGTGTTTTATTTTTTAGAACTCTGCAAAGAAAAAGAAACCTGTGGAAGACAAAGCTGCAAATCATCGTAAAATATCTGACTTCTTCAAAACTCCAGAAAAAAAAATTGGTCACAAACAAAAGAGTTTGTTACAATTTTTTGGCAAGGGTCCCTTGAGTAAACCTGTCAATTCTGAAGAAATACTTGTTAATAATAATATTTCTCCACTTGCCAATAGTGATAAAGAAAATGCAGTAGGCCTAGTGGATATTGGTAAAGAACAAGTGGTTAACAATAAAGCAAAGAAATCAAAGCATAAAGAAAAAAAGGCTGGGTTGGAACCACAAAAAAAGTTAAGTGCTGTTTCCAAGTGTGAAGATGAAGATGATTCAATTATTCTGCTGTCAGATTCAAGCTGTAGCATTCCCGCTATTATCAATGATGATGACACAGTGAATAAAACTAGAGGAGAACTGAAACAAGTTCCTGATGAAAAGGTTGACATAACTTGTGATTCAGGTACAGTAAATGACAAAAATACCAATAAGGATAAAGAAGACGAAAAATTTGTTAGTAAAAGTAAAATTAGAAAAAGAAGAAAAAGCAGGAGTGTTTCTAAAGAAGACAGTTTGTTGAAAATGGAAAATGAACCAATTATGAAAAGGGAAAGAAAAACTGGATCTAGAAATGAAACAGCAGAGAAAGATGAAACATCAGCGAATAAACAGGTAATTGCCAATGAACAGGAAGTTAAACACAAAAAGTGTTCTCTTAAAGTGGAAGACATGGTAAATTTGCTGAAAGAAGTCCAAGAAGATACCGTTTCTGTTTCAAAGAAAAAGAAGCACAGAAAGAAACACAAACACAGTCACAAACCTAAGCACCAAGGAACAGCACTGAAAGAAACTCACGAGATAAGCTTTGCAAAAAATCCATCAGATACAAATGAAGAGAAACATGTAGAGGCAGATGATGATGATAAAAAGTCGGAAGATAAAATCGAAAGTGGTGACTGTAAGGATGAATGTAGTGACATTGTGCAAAATAAGAAAAACAAAGACAAAATAAAGAGAAATAAGAAAAACAAAGAATTAACGTTGTCTTACAAAAAATTTACTAAAAATCTAGAACAAAATGAGGAAGACAAAAAACCGGTGGCCAGTAACCCAAAAGAAATGTCTTACACAGAATACCTAGAATTTGTTGAAAAAAGTCAAACTGAAAATGACAATAATGATGGTGTTTTAATGGAAATTGAACAGGTTGAAGGTAATGAAAACAAAATACGGGAGAATGATGATGTTGATGGGGAGGTAATTGAAAAAGACAAAAGTACTGAATTGTTGAAAGAGACAAAGGAAAAGATTTTTTTTACTTTAATGACATCCACACCAGATCACAAAACAAAAACTAAAAAACCTGAAACAAAAAATAAAATTCTTAAAGTAAAAAATGGGAAAATTGAAAAGGAAGAAAGTATAATTATAGTTGAGGTTGATAGTAAATGTGAAAATGATAAAACAGATAAAAATGAACAGTCTGCTAATAGGACAGAAATAAATAAACAATTATTTGCTGTAAGAAAAACACAATCCACACTAAGTTTTGGTAAAACTGGGCTGGCCTGCTCAAAACCTGAGAAGACCCAAAAAGATTTGAATACTGATAAAATTGTTAGTGATACAGTGGGTAAAAAGGAGGGATCACAATTAGAAACAAAGCATAGTGATACTGTGGGTAAAAAGGAGGGATCAAAATCAGAAGCAAAGCAAAAGGTTAGAAAAAAGAAAACTAAAACAGAAGGTGTAACTGTTGAAAATGAGACAAAAATTACTGTAAGTGACATTGATGTATTTGCTACACCAGTTGATGTCAGAAAGAAGCCGGGCAAAAGGAAAGTTGAGGTGAATGAAACATTGACTGACGGAGACAGTTCAGAACCAAGACGCAGTCAGAGAAAGCGATACAAAGTTGAGGCTTTCCAAATGGATGCTGACAATTTAACACCAATAAAAATTAAACTGAAAAGGTATGCACACATTTTGTTTGGTGAAACTTGCGTTTTACAACACATCCTTCAGTTGGAAAGGCAGACAAAATCTTGAGGAAATATATTTCTTTATCTTATTACAAATATTAAAGGCAATTTTCAAACTATTAGCTTAGAGAAAAAATAAATTGATCCTCATTCTCTGAAAACTTGGCTAATTGCATGTGCATAAAGAGTTGTCCCAGATAAGCCTGTGCGCACCATATGCAGACATTGCTTGTGTTTTGTAGATGCCCCAAGAGTAGCAGCAGTGAAGACAGGGAGGCCCAAAGAAAGGCCGCCAAAAAACTAAAGGTAGTAAATTGCAGATACAAGTATTTAAGTAACCGGTAATAGGAGTTCTGCATTTTGACAATAACCTTAAGCCACAAACTGGTCATTTTCTAGTTAGACATTAAGGTAATGCCCAGTCAATGCTCAGTCTGGGCTAATGAAAATATATATGTTATGAGCCTGATTGGTCTAAATTTGGCTTTCATTGCTGAAATTGAGGAGGTGAATTGAATATAGTAAACATTTTCCCTGTATATTCCATTTTATAAAAATAACAATAGCAATTAAAATATTTTCAGCAAACAGCAAAGCAGGCCACGGCACAAGCCTTGCTTCAAAAGGCAAAGAAAGGTCGACCAAAAAAATATGTTGTCCAGACAATATCAGATTCGCTTATTCCAAAGAGACCAAAAGTCCTAAAAAGAAACGCAGCAAACATGTTAAAGAGCGAAACCAGTCAAATTCCTCAGAAGATTCTTCTGGAAACCGTCGAAGCTCTCGTCTGGTTGGTCGCAAGATGGCATCCATGGAGGAGGTTTCGCTAGAGAACATTCTCATCTCGTCTTCTGAGGATGGGGATGATGAAGCAAGTGTTGTCATGGTGATGAAGAAGAAAGAGAAAAAGAAAAAGAAGAAAATGCATGTAGAGGAAGGGACATCCAAGGTGGAAATGGATGTAAAATCGTCTTCAAGGTTGAAAGAGAACACACCAAAGAAGAAAGCTTTCAGTCTTCAAACAAATAACAGCCCAGCCAAGAAACCTGGTAAGTTGTTTTCATTATGAGCCTCACTCGGGGAAAATAGGGCTTAATGCAAGTGCGTAAAGAACAAGATCTTTTATCTTTTCAATTCTGTTATGTCATAGGTATATATGCGTCCCATTTTATGACCACACAACCCAGTTCAACGTAATTGGAACTTTTATAAGACTTTGAGAAAAAAAGGTGTAGATAAAAGATAACTTTTCATGTTACCTCGTAACCTGTGTTTGCTGTATTATGCTCTCTTTTTTTAAATATAAGATGTAAATCTATTAGTATGCAAATAATCTTATCATGCTTGAAGTTGTATGATAAAAACTTGTGCTTCTTATAACCTCTTTGTGAAAACCATAGTTAATGGCACAAGTAACCTATATAAAAGAAAGAAAATAATGCATTATATCTGTTCATTAAAATTGACTTGCATACAAAAAGTTAAGCAGATTCAGTGTAACAAACTTTTTTGGTTGTTTCTCAGCTGGCAAAATTGCACCAATGTTTCTCCTGGGCAAGAAAAAGTCTGATGTGGCCGCCTCGCCGAAAAAGCCACCATTGGACCCAGAGGTCGCCAGGCAACGCCAGGAGTTCCTTAGCAGCGGCGTTCCAGAGGAGCTGCGTAAGCAGACCGCAGTGCGGTTGGCGGCACAGGGGGTGCAGGGTTACCCGCCCTTGCCTACCATCAGCCATGTGCAGCAGGTAACAGGGGTATAAAAGGAGAGAAGTATTGTAGTAGAGTTTGTTTTAAAAGATAGAAAATTTTGGCATGTGAGTATATACATTGTCAGGGGTCCCTCTGCCATTTGCAATTGTTGCCAAATGCGACAGTTTTAGAAGAAAAGTGGCCTGGTCATTATATGTTTAACATTGAAGTTGGGAGCCATTCATCCTCCGCATCAATCTCTTGACCGGTTTTGCTGGGGGGGGGGGGAAGGGCCATGATACAGAAATCCTCCTCCAGTCAGGTCTGGTGTGTGCTGCTAAAAGAAACTCATCGATTGGAAGGGATGTCTTTTACATTTTTCATCCATCTTTTTTTTCTGACGGCCTCAACGTCGACCACCTTTAGCGTACCCTGGAAAACAGTCTTGCACATAGAGTCATGTCTGGTGTTGTGTACAAACCAAGGCAAATTTCCTCGTTTGACGGTCGCCAGTAGGGGCTTTTGGGAGCCAATTAGACGTCTTCAAATTGTTCATAGATGATACCTTGATTAATTGCCTTGTGCCATTTAACTATGCTTCTGCAGTTAAATGGCTCTTAACACAACACTCATAGAATGAAAAATGCCAAGAGGTAACCTATCTGATTTTCCTGGCATTGGCAATAAATATTGGGTTCGTTTACATGTCAGGAATCTCTTCTGTTAAATGAGATTTTAAATGTTTATTGTTGTTTTTTTAATTAAAAAAAATATTTGTAACAAAATATATACTTGATTCAATATTTAATAGCTTAAACTTAACAAGGAAGTAAAAAGAGACTGAACATTGCTGATTTAATCAAAAAAAATAAATAAGTTAATACACCTGTACAGGTAAAAAATTTATATTTTTAAGTACCCTCATAATCTACAATGAATGACAAATAAAAAAAATATTAGTTTTTATTTACTTATGTCTTATAGTAATTTAAATGCAGCCTATTGACATTGACCACCCATTGTAGACTATTAAAGTTATTAATTCAGCAGACTGCACAGGCTAATCTGGAACGGCACTTAACGCAGAGGCATTAAACTCCCTTTTCACAGAGCACGGTCCATATAATGAATTTAATGGAAGGAAATGCTGCTATGTATGGAAAATCTGTATAGCAAGATAAAAGTCTATTTTGTCTTATATTGAAGATTTCGGCCCCTGTGTGTTCAGGAGGGGTTGATGTGTGGAGACTGGGCCAGGTGGAGCTAACTCTGAGGCAGCTGCTTGATCACAGAATTGTCTACCCTGAATCCATCTTCAATGGAGACATGATTAGTGGCTCTCATATTGGTGCAACAACTCCTATACTCCTGTGCAATAGAATAAAGGTATGTAGATGAAAATACTGCTATTTACAATTCTGATTCCATGAAAAGTCTTAGACATGGAGAGGAAAAGGAAGTATTACACCATGCAGGGATTCCCCTGAAGTATTACACCATGCAGGGATTCCCCTGAAGTATTACACCATGCAGGGATTCCCCTGACTGAAAAGTTTCTTCAAACTTACCATAGTACATATACATTCTTGGAAGTATTACACCATGCAGGGATTCCCCTGGCTGAAAAGTTTCTTCAAACTTACCATAGTACATATACATTCTTCTCATTTAGACTGTGAATAATGTCAGTTTTATTTGCTTATTTCTTGTGATAGGCTAATTTGACTAATGGTAGAGTAAACCCCTTATGGTTGAAGTAGAAGTTACAATGTAAATTGTTTACCTATACATAAGCAAGATCAGAAAAGTCGAAAATAGTTGTATCCTTAAAGTGTGTCCTACTAGTGTTAACAGAAAAGAATTAGTAATATTTAAAATGTGTAAAAACAAGTTCATTAACAATCTTATTTTAAAACAAGTTTATTTCCTTTCTGGTGATGTACATGTTTAATAATATCCAATCATATATTACGTTTAAATCCGCTGATGTAAATTAGCTTCAAAATTAATGTTCATGATGTTTGTTAGCCTCCCTGTATGTCCCCTGACATTGTGGAGCTGTGCCTGTCGGAGATCTCTGCTGTCAACCCTGCGTTCCCCGTCCGACAGTTCTACACGGCCCTGTTCGAGATGAAGACAGAGACGGAGAAACCCCCACCAAAATCAGGTACTGTCTCACTGCCATAGGACCTGTCTGAGTCTATGTGCTGAACATGGGGAGAAAATTATGTGTTCCTTTTCATATTTGTGTATGTGTTGTTCAGTGCAAGTACTTTAAGTATTGCCCTTTATTAGCCTGTGCAGTTTTGTTCACAAACTAAACCAATGATTTTATCATTTTATATATGGTAGGTGAATGAAGTATCATTAGATCAACGTTTTAAAGGCAAAACAAGTTATTCTTCTCGCCCCAGTGCCAGCGTCCCAGCAATGTCAGCATGCTTGTTTCTCGCGAATGTGATTTCATTCAAACCAGAATCATAGATTCTCCATTTTGAAATGATAATCCGAAATCGCCCCATTGTTGCAAAAAGGTTCCATGTGACATTTAAATTAATAGGTGCTTGGTACCTTTTTGCACCGTTTATTGATATTAAATATTGAAGAATTGTTTGTAGTCAATAATTTGATAACAATTGAGCTTTGCAATGAAGTCCTTTTGTGAAGGGATTGCACATTAGATGAATATCATCAAGGTCACTGAATGAAGAAAATGATTTGGGTTTAATTACTTGAGAACCAATTGAGGTATTGTGATGAAAGCATATAGACACATCTCAATGTACAAACTTCTTTCTTGTTGCAAAGGAGGCACATTTGGTCAAGGTTTAGTAAATAAGAAAAATATGTTCTGATCAAAATCAAGGCTTTTGTGCGTCATAGGATATTTTGTTCAAATTTGAAAAAGATTAAATAACTTGATAGCTAACATAACCTACCTGCTGTAGAAAATGTATGGTTAAGACAAAAACACAGGAACACTGACAATAACAATGCAATTGGAGGGCTCTGTACCCCAACAGCACTTGTGTTTTAACCCTTTCAGTGCGGGAACCGAGTTTTGAAGGCCTTTGCAAACAGTTTGGATCCAGATGAGACGCCACAGAACGTGGCTTCTCATCAGGATCCAAACTGTTTGCTATTCTGATAATATTCTTTGAAAAAAATAGAAGAAAATGCTAATATTAGAAATTCAACAGACGACATTTTAGCAGACGACAAATTTCCCAGCATGCAAAGGGTTAATTCTTTCCTGCTCAGAAGCAAAGTTAAAATGGCTTTATATGAAACCAGCGTAATACCTGAACAGCCTGCAAGTAACTTACAGTCTTTCAGGTTTTGTTTGCTGCTCATAAGGGTCTTAGAATTAGAAATGAAGCCTTTAAAACTTGCATCTATTAAAAAAGTCTTAAATTTGATTTGATTATCTAAGGGACTACATTATCTAAGGGACTACAAAAGCTTTAAAAATGGTGCATATATGATAGTATCAAGGATTAACTGTGATTGCAGAGTCCATGTTGAAGACCGACATGAAAGGGATTCTGGCTGGCTGTACAGACATGGTTGTCATTGACGACGGGGAGGAGGTGCAGGGAACCAGTAAGAAGGGACGGAGTCTCAAATTGAAGAAAAAGGGGAAACAGGACAATGCAGCAGGGGAGGCGGTTGAGAAGGGTGCTGTGGAAAATACACCTGCAAGTAGGTCACTTACGTGTTGGGGAATATGTGATAGTTAAGGTTAAAATTAATGTCATACCTTTATGTAGTATTTAATATTTTTAAGTTAATGTTGAATTTGGATATTGAGCTTTTTATGCCCCCAACAGCGGCATATAGTTTTCGCACAGTCGGTCTGTCTGTCTGTCCGTCACACTTTTCTTGTCCGCTCTCTAATTTAAGTAGTTCACATCCGATCTTCACCAAACTTGGTCAGAAGTTGTATCTAGATAATTTCTAGGCCAAGTTCTAACATGGGCCAAAAACTAGGTCACAGGGTCACTTATTGCGTTTCAAATATTCAGCATGGTGTCTGCTCATTAATTCAAGTAGTTTTCATCCATTCTTCTCCAAACTTGGTCAGAAGTTGTAGCTAGATAATGTCTACGCAAAGTTCGAACATGGGCCAAAGACTAGGTCACGGGGTCACTCAGTGCGTTTTTAAACATTCAGCATGGTGTCCGCTCTCTCATCCAAATAGTTTTCATCCGATCTTCACCAAACTTGGTCATAAGTTTTATCTAGATAATGTCTAGGCCACGTTCGAACATGGGCAATGCTGGGCCAAAAACTAGGTCACAGAGTCAAAAACTATGTCAGGGGGTTACTAAGTGCGTTTTAAACATTCAGCATGGTGTCCGCTCTCTATTTCACATTGTTTCATCCGATCTTTACCAAACTTGGTTACAAGTTTTATCCAGATGATCTCTAGGCCAAGTTCAAACATGAGCCATGCCGGGCAAGAAGATACCTGCATTCCTGTTATTTGCATTCAAAGAATTGGCAGAAAAAAGACATCTACAAACTGCAGCAGATGACATATGTAACAAACAACAAAATTGTAATATGAAACGCCTGTTATGCAGAAAACTAATAGTTCAATAAAATAATGGCGATGTATATCTAAAAAAACATTTACACAGTTATGCTTTTATGTGCTGCAGGGGTTCCACTGGCCCAAAAAAAGTTGTCGCCACTTTTCGCGGCGCATAACTGTCAGTTATTCCGACCTTATTAATTATGACAATCGTCTTAGAAACCTTACAACATCAATGTCATTGACTATATTATTACTTTTAAAAGTATGTAAATACATAAATAATAATAAGAAACTTCATAAGTCTTAATAAGCTTTATTTATACATAAAAACATTGGTTTGCACATGATAAACAATCACATATAACCAAACTTATCTAATAATGTTAACATCAATGGAACAGTATGCTGCATACATTTTTTATAAAAATTTATTAAAACATACAATTACACAAATGTACATCATCTGGAAGGGAAAAAAATTCAAACATCAGTAAATAAAGCCTCTCAATTTAATTGTTTAACAGTTACATTTCAGAAAACAAAACATCTAAATTTAATTGTTTAACAGTTAATTTTGGTCATTTGGCTTATATGATGCACATAAACTGAAAGGGAAAAAATGATACACATCTGAACGACGAACATCTCAATTTAAATTAAAAGTAATTTGTACACACATTTTCAAATAAATAACAATATACTTACCATGGTATTGGTTAAAGAGTAGCCGCCTTATATATCGTTATAATCATTGATCTTTGTGCCAGTTTGTCCTAAGTGTTACATAATTAATAGTTCTTTATCATAAAAGAACCGTTAATCCGATAATAACCCCCATAAAACTTGACAATAGCAGTAAAAACACCGACTGTAACACTTTCACGCTTCCGTGATTTCAGTGCACTCTACACTGTAGGTCGCTTACATCGTCGTAAATCAATATTTACAACTGACAAACGCTGGCCGCTTATGCTCGGTCGCGTGATTTTCGACTTGCAGTACATTTTCGGATAGGATTTTACCGATTTTTTTTTAATTCGCCACTTTAAAAAAATTGGAGCCACTTAAAAAAAATTAGTGCCATTTGGCGCCAATGGCGATCGATAGCGGAACCCCTGTGCTGTGAGTTTGCGCAGTCTGGTCTGAAGCTACCCTGTCTGTATATGGCATAAGACCCATGTTTGCATGACTTGGCTCAGATGTCTCCGTCCTATCTCCAGATTGTGGTCTTCTTTGGACCGAGAAGTACTGCCCAGCCAAGAGTTGTGACGTTCTGGGTAACACTGCAGTCCTTAAGAAGCTGCAAGCGTGGCTTTCGGAGTGGAAACACGTGCTTGACCGAGAGGCCCGCAAGGCACGCAAACTCCTCCTCAAGAAACAGAAGGGGAGGCCCATCAATAACAAGAGAAGTAAGGGTCCATTCCAAAGCATGTTTTTATTGTGTACAGTGATAAAAAATAGTCCCAGCAGGTTTTCTCAGATTCTCAGTTTTAAAATGAAAAAGATGAGTTCTGGTGTGTGAGGTCAAAAGCATCAATAATACTTTTGACCTCACACACCAGAAGTCATATTTTTCATTTTTGTTACCTTTAAATTTTGGCCTTGCTCTGGGAAAATGGTTAATGCATGTTCATATTGTATATCTGAGAATGCATGTTCATAATGTATATCTGAGAATGCATGTTCATATTGTATATCTGAGAATGCATGTTCATATTGTATATCTGAGAATGCATGTTCATATTGTATATCTGAGAATGCATGTTCATATTGTATATCTGAGAATGCATGTTCATATTGTATATCTGAGAATGCATGTTCGTATTGTATATCTGAGAATGCATGTTCATATTGTATATCTGAGAATGCATGTTCATATTGTATATCTGAGAATGCATGTGGATATTGTATATCTGAGAATGCATGTGGATATTGTATATCTGAGAATGCATGTGGATATTGTATATCTGAGAATGCATGTTCATATTGGTTATCTGAGAATGCATGTTCATATTGTATATCTGAGAATGCATGTTCATATTGTATATCTGAGAATGCATGTTCATATTGGTTATCTGAGAATGCATGTTCATATTGTATATCTGAGAATGCATGTTCATATTGTATATCTGAGATTGCATGTTCATATTGTATATCTGAGAATGCATGTTCATATTGTATATCTGAGAAAAACCCTTGGATTTGGCACAGGCTACTCAAGGACCACTTTTTCAGCCTGGACTGAATTTTCGTTTAGAAGACACTTGCTTTAAACTAAAAATTTCTTTAAAGCGGAAGGTGTTTTCCCTGATTAGCCTGTTCGGACTGCACAAGTTTTTATATATATACATGCATTAAAGCAAGTTTTCTTCGGCTTTAGATGAAGACACTGCCTGGGATGATGACAGTGACTTTGATCTGGACAGTGAGGACAGTGAGGAGGACGACTCGCTGTGTAACACCATGCTGATGTCAGGGCCCCACGGCTGTGGGAAAACCAGCTCCGTGTACGCTCTGGCCCTAGAACAAGGCTTCAAGGTACACATTGATTTATGAGTTTGTCCTATTTATTCTTAAGTGCATATTGAAATCTCCCCATTGTTTTTGCCTGACTTTCTTGTCTGGTTAGCGCAGTGGTTGGTACATGGGCTTCTCACCGGGCTTCAATCCCCTTTCCTGGAATCAAGTGAGTTTGGTTGATGGTCACCGTACTGGACCACTCCAAAATTGAAATCTGTCAACTTAATAGCTGAAAAATGCAGCTACAATTTAAATTGTGTGCCAACTTTTGTAAGTCTTGTAAATTAATTGGGTAGGAGTGTGGAGCCAATCTGGGTCCACACATAAGGCAGCCGTTGGCACAGAAGGACCGAATACCGTAATAACTCTTATGTTTTCGGACACTTAAAAATAATTATTTATTTTCGTGTCCGAAAACTTAGATACGTAAAATATTCACAAAATACAGGTGTCCGTAAACTTAGATTCGAAAATTAAAGTGTCCGAAAATAGCGTCAATTGTATCAATGACTACCGGTAATAGCAAGCACTTGTAAAATACCATGCCATGTAGTATAAATTACAGTTATATATGTTTGCACTGCGTTTTAAATAATTTTAAATGCTTAATTTATTTGACAGACAGTTACTGCAAGGTTGTATTTTGACCAACAAGTTCAAAGATGAGCATGTTATGTACCAATACTCGCTTGTATGAACCTGTAATTAACACAATAAAAAAGCAACTATGAATTCTTTGTTTGTTCATTTCCGATAGTTGTTGTCTAACACCTTCCATTGTTCTTCTTAAAACTTGCAAAAGGGTGCATCACACTTTGAAGCGTTTAGTTTTTGTCACAGTTATTTTACTGAGAAGGGGTAGTACAATTGCGGAAGATAATTGAACTGTTAATTGGCACTACCCCTTGTAATTGTCACAACGCTTACCAGTATTCTATCGGGCGAAACTATTGTTTAATACCGGTTTACAAGGTTATTTACCCAATGAAGCAAATGTAATGGTTCGTTGCCCTCAGGAATGCAGGCACCTGCCATGTTTTATGGTGTTAATCTGGTTGTAAAACCTCATGATCGAAGTGTTATTAGATATCGAAAACAGAAGTTTGGTTAAATAGCGCTGTAAAATATACTGTCCGAAAACTTAGAGACATTACTTATGGACGCAAACTGGTGTGTCAGAAAAATAATTATTTTTGCTAAAAAAGGGGTGTCCGAAAACTTAGAGTGTCCGAAAACATAAAGTAATTACGGTAAACTTTGAAATACACACACACACACACGTGCTTGCCTGCCTGTATACTGGGATCTCACCGTTGTATTAGCTTGCCTGTATATTGGGATCTAGCCATTGTATTTGCTTGCCTGTATATTGGGATCTCGCCATTGTATTTGCTTGCCTGTATATTGGGATCTAACCATTGTATTTGCTAGCCAGTATATTGGGATCTCACCATTGAATTTGCTTGCCTGTATATTGGGATTTCATCATTGAATTTGCTTGTCTGTATATTGGGATCTCGCCATTGTATTTGCTTGCCTGTATATTGGGATCTCACCATTGTATTTGCTTGCCTGTATATTGGGATCTAACCATTGTATTTGCCTACCTGTATATTGGGATGTAACCATTGCCTGACTGATTCTAGGTGCATGAGGTAAATGCGTCATCATGTCGCAGTGGTAAGCAGATCCTCTCCCAGCTACAGGAGGCCACCCAGTCACACCAGGTCTCCAGTCAGGGCTCACACACTCCCAGGAAACACACGGGTAATCACACAAATTCATCCATTTGCATTTATACTGGTCCATTTTGAATTGAATTATTTTTCTCAACAGGTTTTAACAATTTTACATGCAAGTTTAAAATAATGTACTACAAGTGACCACCATCTGGAGAAGGTGTATCACCCCTTTAGAAAAGGTCAACACTAAAGACCAAAGTCACACATGTGCTTGGTGCTGCTTGTAAAAAAGTAATATGCATTGATATTGACAGACATCAAACTGGTATTATATTTTACAGCTTTGGGCACATGCAGCCAGGAAGGCAAGGTGCAACCAGCCAGCAAGATGCCCACTGCGTTCACGAACCTGTTCAAGAAGGGAGGGGCTTCCCAACACCCCTCAGACCCTCCCCCTGCCCAGGATAGCAAGAAGAGGAAGAGGAAGAAATCTGGAAAAGGTGAGATAGTTTGATATTTGAGCCGCATTCTGTGAAAACTGGGCTTAATGCATGTACGTAAAGTATCATCCCGGATTAGCCTGTGCAGTGGTCACAAGCTAATCTGGCATGTGCTGTGGTCACAAGCTAATCTGACATGTGCTGTGGTCACAAGCTAATCTGGCATGTGCTGTGGTCACAAGCTAATCTGGCATGTGCAGTGGTCACAAGCTAATCTGGCATGTGCTGTGGTCACAAGCTAATCTGGCATGTGCAGTGGTCACAAGCTAATCTGGCATGTGCTGTGGTCACAAGCTAATCTGGCATGTGCTGTGGTCACAAGCTAATCTGGCATGTGCAGTGGTCACAAGCTAATCTGGCATGTGCTGTGGTCACAAGCTAATCTGGCATGTGCTGTGGTCACAAGCTAATCTGGCATGTGCAGTGGTCACAAGCTAATCTGGCATGTGCAGTGGTCACAAGCTAATCTGGCATGTGCAGTGGTCACAAGCTAATCTGGCATGTGCTGTGGTCACAAGCTAATCTGGCATGTGCTGTGGTCACAAGCTAATCTGGCATGTGCTGTGGTCACAAGCTAATCTGGCATGTGCAGTGGTCACAAGCTAATCTGGCATGTGCTGTGGTCACAAGCTAATCTGGCATGTGCTGTGGTCACAAGCTAATCTGGCATGTGCAGTGGTCACAAGCTAATCTGGCATGTGCTGTGGTCACAAGCTAATCTGGCATGTGCTGTGGTCACAAGCTAATCTGGCATGTGCTGTGGTCACAAGCTAATCTGGCATGTGCTGTGGTCAAAAGCTAATCTGGCATGTGCAGTGGTCACAAGCTAATCTGGCATGTGCAGTGGTCACAAGCTAATCTGGCATGTGCTGTGGTCACAAGCTAATCTGGCATGTGCTGTGGTCACAAGCTAATCTGGCATGTGCTGTGGTCACAAGCTAATCTGGCATGTGCAGTGGTCACAAGCTAATCTGGCATGTGCAGTGGTCACAAGCTAATCTGGCATGTGCTGTGGTCACAAGCTAATCTGGCATGTGCAGTGGTCACAAGCTAATCTGGCATGTGCAGTGGTCACGAGCTAATCTGGCATGTGCAGTGGTCACAAGCTAATCTGGCATGTGCTGTGGTCACAAGCTAATCTGGCATGTGCTGTGGTCACAAGCTAATCTGGCATGTGCAGTGGTCACAAGCTAATCTGGCATGTGCTGTGGTCACAAGCTAATCTGGCATGTGCTGTGGTCACAAGCTAATCTGGCATGTGCAGTGATCACAAGCTAATCTGGCATGTGCTGTGGTCACAAGCTAATCTGCCATGTGCTGTGGTCACAAGCTAATCTGGCATGTGCTGTGGTCACAAGCTAATCTGGCATGTGCTGTGGTCACAAGCTAATCTGGCATGTGCAGTGGTCACAAGCTAATCTGGCATGTGCAGTGGTCACAAGCTAATCTGGCATGTGCTGTGGTCACAAGCTAATCTGGCATGTGCTGTGGTCACAAGCTAATCTGGCAAGATACTTTGCACTTTTATGGTATATTTTGTTTAAAGGAAGTATCTTCTTAGCAAAAATCAAATTTAGGCAGAAAGTGTTATCCCTGATTAGCCTTTGTGGACTGGGATGACACTTTATGCAAATGCGTTAAGCCCAATTTTCCAAGGAGACTCTTTTTATTGGAGATATAATTGACTTGAAAGGCTTTTTGTTGGTGCCATTAATTGCACATTTGATAAATAAACAATTCCCTAGTACATTTAGTCTACTGCAGTCTTTGTAGCTTTCAGATTCCAGTGATTGACCCAACCCATATCACGCTAGGTCAGATGTTGAAATTTATATTTTATTAGAGTTTTTTTATTTAACTCACTTGAGCACATAGTAACATTGTTGTCACCTTATGTTCTTGGTAGCAAATTGTGCCTCCAGTGTTGTCAACTTTCAGCTGATTTTCGCTTTACAAGCCATGTTTTCACCCAATCTAGAAGAGACTTGGTTATAAAGTTTATCCTCACTAAATAAAGGCCGAGTTTAAATCTGCATTACGTGCAACCAAAAACTAGATTACCAGGTAATATTTTAGACTGTTATTTTATTGTTACAGACTCCAGTCCAAGCACCAGGCAAGCCAAGGGTCCCGAAGGGCTCAAGTCTCGGGCTCAACATCTGGCCCTGGAGGATACAAGCTCCCAGAGCGCAGCCACCCGTAGTCTCAACCTCTCCAGTACCACCCTTATACTGTTTGATGAAGTGAGACACTTTGTTTACGGGAGGATAATCATTATGCCTTCAGTGTGTTTTTTTCACCCATATTGAAACTGGGCCAAGTCCTTTCGGGTTGGGAAAAAATCATATTGTTTTGACTAAAATTGTGAAATTAGTGTTGTTATTATGCTAACAAATACTTAAAATTTGAGAATATAAGTGTTTTCAATATTATATTTACTAAGGATCAATTTATGCAGCTGAATGGGATATAAACAAAATGTTGAGATTTATTTATTTGATTCTTTTTAAACCTTTACTTATGAATGTTTAGGTCCAGTTTGGGGAAAAAATATATGACCATGTTATATTGGGAATGGGTCCCTTTTAAAAGCTCTTAATATGAATGTAAAAACACTGGTCTTGCTGTGGAAAAATAGGTTTTAATGCTTGTGCATATTAAGTCATCCCAAACTAGCCTGTGCAGTCTGCACAGGCTTATCAGTGTCAACACTTTACGCATAAACTGTATTTTTGCTAAGAAGAGACTTACTTTGAACAAATAATACCCTCTAAAGGCAGAAAGTTCTATATAACTGTGGACTGCATGGTCTAATAAGGGACGACACTTTACGCACATGCGTTTAACCCCTTTCCTCACAGAGAGAGGCTAAAATGTAAGTTGCTAACATGACTAAAGGCTGGTCTCACATGGTTGTCAGGTGGACGTAGTGTTCGAGGAGGACCGAGGCTTCCTGTCTGCCATCCAAACGTTCATGTCCAACACCAAGGTCCCCATCATTCTCACCACTGCTGACCCCGCCTTCTCCACCGCGCTGGAGGGCAGGTTTGAACTGGTCACTCTCAAGAGACCTCCCGTGGTAAGATGGCCAGAAAGTGTGGCCCGCTTATTTTCAAAATCAGTCTGATGACATATGCAGCCAGCGTAGCTCCAGATCAGCCTGCGCAGTCGGATCAGGAACTGCCCTGTCCACTAACGGGTGTGATTTTTCTGCGGATTTCCGCGGATCGGGTTGTCCCGGGGATCACTTATGAGATATGCGTAAATTCGTTTAAAAAAATGTGGGGGAGAGGGGGTACAACCGATTCAGCGTATGTTTTTTATAAATATCTGCAGCCAGCGAAATCTCTTCGCATTTTACACTGGTAGATTCTGCCTAAGCATTTTTAAAACAAGGGATATGATTGGCTGTCTTTTCCCAATCTTTCAATTAAAATCGGTTTCTTAAAATGTGTTTGGTATTTCTAAGCTGATTCGTTTGCAAATGATGCCGTTGTGGAGCGAAAATTAAGATTATTGAAATGACAAATAGCAATCGCATTAACCACTGACATTATATAGTTTGATTGGAATATTGAAATGTGTTTGTCAACAAAAAAGACTACGTTTAAGATACAAGCAAAACATATTTTGTTTAGAAATGTGCACAGTGAATTTGTGTCACGGAAACCAGTGTTTGCAAATTGGAGTTCAGTCTACTCGCGAAGTAAAACAATTTAGAAGATTATTGTTCGAACATGGAAATAGACAAACATGATTTTATTTATATGTTAGTGGATCTGTGTATAATCAGATTCATATTCTGCTTTATTGTTTGTCATGCTGTTCAGTTAACTGAAATAGCATTGAACTAAGATGTGAAATGCAAGATATTGAAAGGTAAACAAATTAAATATATTTATTTAACTCATTTTAATACATCATTAACACAAGAAGAACAATCAAGTGTGTTTGTTTATATTTAGTCCATTTACTGTAATTCAGTACATTGAAAAACTGCTGCTATTGATCACAATAAATACTGTTTACTTTGCATCCTCAGTATGTTAAATGAGAAGTTCAAGAAGTTGTTTATTTTAATGTCTGTTTTAAGGTCTGTCATTGCGTTATTCGCATAGTCAAAATCGGTGGACAGAATTCCTCCCCTCTGACTTTGCCTCAATCACACCCCTGACTAATTGAACCAGGAAACCTTGTGTGACTTTATAGCAGTGATTTTTTTTTGCTAAAAATTACAGCCGATTTTCAGCTGCTTCCCAATGACAAAAATAAACGTTTTTTCCCAAAAAGCTGACCAAAATTTCCCAAAAAAGCCCAATTTCCAAAAAAAAAATTTTTTTTTTTTTTTTTTTAAGAAAGATGTTTCTTTTGCCTTATTATTTCTTAACTCTAGATATAACATCCTGCAAAATATATAACTTTAATTAAGTCCTTTTTTTCGATAAATAATTCCCAAATTTGCAACTTTTTATCAATTAAAACAATCCCAATTTGACCAGACTCCTTCCCAAAATAGCTAGAAAAACCCCTGAACATGCACTTTTAAACAATTTTAATGTTATTACTTATAATCATATTTATAATGCTTAATTTTTCCAATTTCATGGTTTATCACGCTATTTTTCCCAATTTCATGGTTTATCGCGCTAATTTTCCCAATTCAAATGGCACAGGCTGTAACAAATAAAAGCAAAAAAAATCACTGTTTATAGTGAACAGGGTAGATCTTGACCCAACTGCGACAAGGTTGGTCTGGAACTATGCTGAAAACCCATTTTTGCATGGTGTGGGGCTTTTTAGGATGAGTTTAAGATTTTGACTTGACCAACATCAAGTGATCTAGTGATAAAATTACAGTTTTGCATTCAAGACATAAGACAGCTGATATCTTTTTACTTGTCCCTGTATATTTCCCTATTTTCATTATGTCTATTAACTTGGATATATAGATTGTACTGTTAAGTCTAGCAGCAGCATCAACTAGTTCCATGTTGATTGTTGTTAATAAATGATATATGCTGCTGGTTGCTCCAGCATTTGAATACAGCGATTGTATTTGTCGGTATGGGAAAAGTACCGGTACCAGCCCAATTGGGAAAAATTAGCACAAAAAACTCCGAAATTGGGAAATATCGTGTCCTGAAGTCTTTTAGATTGGGAAATGGGTGTATTTGATTTGTTTCTAACAAATACTTTAAATTTGATAACTAATTGTTGTCAAGTTGTTAATAAATATTATATTTACTTAGGTTCAAGCCATATAGCTGGAAATGGAAATAAACTAAATGTTGTGTTTTTCCCGTTTGTGAAAGTGCTGTTTTTCCGTGCTTTATAGAGAAGGAAAAAAAATGCTGAAAGAAAAAATTCTTACAAAGTATGACGTGCAGCAAGTATGACGTGCAGCCTCATGAATTCTTGTGTTATCATCCTAAAGCTTATTTACGTCATATTTCATTATGTAACATGGTCAGAATGTTTATCTTGGCAATATGTCGCCGAGTTTGAAGGTCATCATGTGCATCCCTAACAAATATGTCACCTTAAAATTTTAGAAGAAATTAGTCTTTATAAGGTTCCATGTTTTTATAACTATAAATATTGTTGGGGATTAAAATGTTGCAGGGACATTAAATATATAAAATCATTCCTCCACTTCAATTCTGTTGTTCATAGTGCAGCATTGCCAGCTACATGCAGACCCTGTGTACAGTGGAGGGTCTCCGTACAGACGCAGGCACATTGCAGCAAGTGGCCAAGCTGCACAACTGTGACATGAGACGCTGCCTTCTCCATCTACAGTACTTCATCTTATCTGGAGGAGACAACTTTGTCAGCTATCGACCCTTCGTGACAACCGCTGTAGCCAATCATAATGGCTCCAGCCTCTTACCTAGACAGGAATCTAACAGTAGTTGCACCAATAGCACTTCTCAGTCTTCTCAGGAAGGTACAAAAAAGCAGTCCATAGAAACAAGTGCAAATTTTCATGACAATGATGACGATGATGATTTTGTCACGTTAAAACCTGTCAGGAAGCGAGCAAGAATCTTGGACGAGGATTCCAGTTCGCTACAGGGCACTCCTGATATTGCTCCATCAAAGCCAGACATGTCTGGGGACAGTAAAGTGGTCATGGAGTCAGGGAAATGTCCGCCCGTACACTCACTGGGTATGGCTGTGGCTGAAAATGTCAGGCAGTGCTTGCAGGTAAGTTAATGAAAATCACTATCCTGGATATTTTGATGTAAATCTAAATGGAATTTGAATCTCTTACCTTTACTTATGTTAAGTTTAAAGCCCTGCAAAATTGTCCCAAAAAAGGAAGAATCCTTGTTATTAATGTTAAAGTGTGAAAACAGTACGTTGTTAAAACGAAAAAACTCCTATATGATACATCAAATTATTGACCTTTGTAATTGGTAAAGGGTGAATATTTGATTAGGTTCCATTTACTGTCCATATTCAACAATTATCTGAATGGTAGACATTAACAGAGATAAGTTTCATAATTACAATGTTAAATAATATGTAAACAGTATTGGATAAGAGTTCTTAGCAGATCACACGCTTAAAGCAGTTTTATGCTTTGTTGAAGCAACTAGCCCCCATGTATTTTAGTAACGGTGTGTTGTCCGAAGTCTTAAAGGGACAAGTCTTGATTGTTTTATAAAAGAATGTCTAACGAAAATAAAAAAAAACAACCATGTGGAGCTATTTTTATATTTAAACTTAACTTAATAACAGTTACATTTAGTAGCTTTATATGCAGACTATTTATAAATGGTCAGTTATGGCTCTGTCCTTAATTTTTCAAGTCGACACCGTTACGGAGAAAATTTCATCTATCGCACGGGAATGATACGGGGATACAACTTTTTCCGAAAAGTAAACATTCTTTCATCCTTTTACGTCATAATTAAGCAATGAGCAGAGCGCGAAAAATGTGAAAATCATCAAAAAGTAAGTAAAATATTGAACATACTTTTATTCAGTGTCAACACTGTTCTTCCATTTTCTTTGATATTTCCACTTCCTGTTCTTTTATGATTTTCAAATATTATGTATTCTTAGATGCCACAAAATAATGTGTGCGTAATGTGTTTTTGAGACAAGTAGCATTCTGTTTGTGGATGATCAAATGCCTGAATGTCATCACCGTTACAGTCCACATCGTTAAGCTGAATGAGTAACGGTGATGACAACATCGTAACGGTGTGCACAAATATATACACACATTATGATGTGAATAAACTTCGTTTTCATGTCGCCGATTGTTTTTCAAACAACATCGCAAATTTTACATGGAATTTATCAGACATAAATGGAGAAATAATACAATTGGAATCAGTTCTGTCAGAATTCCCGAATGTCATCACCGTTACGTTCCACACCGTTACGCTGAATGAGAAACGGTGTTGACAACATCGTAACGGTGTCGAGAAATTTATACAAACAATATGATGCGAATAAAGTTGGTATTATATCGCCGATTGTCCTTCAAATAACATCACAAATTACATTACATGGAACTTATCTGACATACTTTATAGTAAAAAACACGATGCGAATAAACAAGAATATGAAAGTATAAGATAATCTGTCCACACCGTTACAAATGTGACAACACCGTTACGCCGCATAAAAAAGAAGACTTTTATATACATTAAGATTCAACAAAAACTGCAAACATGTACCCAAACATTTTATAGAAATTCTTAAGGTTGTAAAACGTAATTGAAATGTGTATTTACACCGTTACACACATAATGTTCTGATAGTCACTGACAATTTAGAATTGATGTTATAGCCACTCATAATCACTTTTTACAATGAAACAATGAAACAACGCCAAAAAAATCATTTAAATTAAGTTGAAATAAAATAATATTATTAAACAAGTATTTATGTCTGTAACGGTGTTCTCTTCACAGCTTTTGACGTGCGTCAAATAAGCCTTCATAATCGCGATCTGGGTCACATTAGGTCGTGCCCAGCTTAGGTTGACGTCCGTCTGACATGTACCTAACTGATAAACGGTCTGTCGACACTGCTTTACTAATTGTGTTTTTGAATAATTTTTTAGCTCATCTATTTTTTGAAAAAAAAAAATGAGCTATTGTCATCACCTTGGCGTCGGCGTCCGGTTAAGTTTTGTGTTTAGGTCCACTTTTCTCAGAAAGTATCAATGCTATTGCATTCAAACTTGGTACACTTACTTACTATCATGAGGGGACTGGGCAGGCAAAGTTAGATAACTCTGGCGTGCATTTTGACTGAATTATGTGCCCTTTTTATACTTAGAAAATTGAAAATTTTGGTTAAGTTTTGCGTTTTGGTCCACTTTTTTCAGAAAGTATCAATGCTATTGCATTCAAACTTGGTACACTTACTTACTATCATGAGGGGACTGGGCAGGCAAAGTTAGATAACTCTGGCGTGCATTTTGACAGAATTATGTGCCCTTTTTATACTTAGAAAATTGAAAAAAGTTTTGTGTTTAGGTCCATTTTATTCCTTAAGTATCAAAGCTATTGCTTTCATACTTGCAACACTTACTAACTATCATAAGGGGACTGTGCAGGCAAAGTAATGTAACTCTGACTGGCATTTTGACAGAATTATGTGCCCTTTTTATACTTAGAAAATTGAAAATTTGGTTATGTTTTGTGTTTAGGTCCACTTTATTCCTACAGTATCAAAGCTATTGCTTTCATACTTGCAACACTTATTAACTATCGTAAGGGGACTGTGCAGGCAAAGTTATGTAACTCTGACTGGCATTTGGACGGAATTATGGGCCCTTTATACTTAGAAAATTGAAAGTTTGGTTAAGTTTTGTGTTTTGGTCCACTTTACCCCTAAAGTATCATAGATATTGCTTTCATACTTGGAACACTCGCAAACTATCATAAGGGTACAGTAAAAGGACAAGTTGCATAACTCTGGATGTCATTTTTACGGAATTATGGCCCTTTTTTGACTTAGTAACTTTGAATATATGGTTAAATTTTGTGTTTCGATCCACTTTACTTCTTAAGTATCAAGGCTATTGCTTTCAAACTTCAAATACTTTCGTGCTATCATGAGGTTACTGTACCTGGCAAGTTGAATTTTACCTTGACCTTTGAATGACCTTGACTCTCAAGGTCAAATTATTAAATTTTGCTAAAATTGCCATAACTTCTTTATTTATGATTAGATTTGATTGATACTTTGACAAAACTACTCTTACCTGACATACCACAATAGACTCCACCTAAACCATTGCCCGTGCCCCCCCCCCCCCCCCCCTCCCCCCCCATTTTTTTTTTTTTTTTTTTTTTTTTTTTTTTTTAAGATCATCTCACAAATGACCACCACACCCTCACACTACACCCCACACCCTCCCCAAATTTTTTTTTTAAACGGTTAAAAACAAAACTATTTATTTTGATTATTTTATGTTTGAAATACGGTCCAACCATCGCACCCAAGAATCCCCTCCCCCCACCCTAATCCCCCCCCTAATTTTTTTTTTTTTTTTAAGATCATCTCACAAATTACCACCACACCCTCACACTATACCCCCCACCTCACCCCCCCCCCCCATTTTTTTTTGAAACGGTAAAAAAACACAAATATTTATTTTTATTATTTTATGTTTGAAATGCCGTCCAACCATCGCACCCAAGAATCCCCACCCCCTTCCCACCCCCTCCCACCCCCCCACCCCCCCCCCCCCCCGCCCGATTTTTTTCCCCTTTTTTTTGCATTTTTGGAAGATAATGTAATAAATGTCCACACCCCCACACAATGCACCCCTCTTCACTCCACCCCTCCCTCCTTTGTGATTGAAAATGAGAGTCCCTTCACCTTTAAAAAGAAAATAGATGAGCAGTCTGCACCCGCAAGGCGGTGCTCTTGTTATTAAGAATGGAACCTTATCAAATATTCACCCTAATAAAGTATTTTTCCTTATTGTGCATCTTAAACAGAAGGAATAAGTTGTTCCTACTTTTATTCTTTTGAACTCTTTTAATGGTCTTTTCCCAAATGTGAATAATAGTCTTATGCAGTAGGATTGAGCCTTGTTCTGGAAAAACTTGGATTAATGCAGATCTGCACTGGCTTATCATGAACAACAATTACCACTTTGCTGGAAATTTTTGTTGAAAGAAAGTTTCTTCTAAAATAAAATCCAGTTTAGGTGGAAAGTGTCAATCCTGATTAGTCTGTGTGGGCTGCACAGGCTACCCTTTAGGCACATGCATTTACAACAGTTTTCCCTGATTTTTTGGCTCATTTCATGTGTTATTTCCAGCACACTAGCCCAGAAAGTCGAGCTCAGTTGATCTCCATCTGTGCTCAGCTGAAGCCAGTAACGCCAGCTCACCTCATGTACAACAATCTACATGTCCTGTTGCCATACCAACTCAAGATTGTTGATTCTATGGAGGCACTGTGCCCTAGGGACCGTATAGAGCCATTCTTGAAAACAAGGAAGCGCATCAAGTTGAACAGTGATCTGTATGACAGTGAGGCCTCGAACGATTGTCTTGAGGACTCCAGTCAAAAGTGCAAATCCCAAGAAAGAAACTCAAATTCTGCTGATGTTCAGGAAGAAGCAGGAATAACTGTTGGTGATAAAGTGAACATAACTGAGGTCAAAACAGAATGCAATACAGACTCAAATTCAGAGAAATTTTCTAAAGAAAACCATACCATTTTGGGTAAAAGTCTTTCACAGTTCTCTAAATTTTATGACACAATGTCGGAGATTGATCAGATGGAATCAAAGGTATCATTACAGATAGGGCATTCACTTATAGGTGTGAACAACCGGCAGATAAAAGGCAGTCTCATAGCTGGACTCGAGAATAACTTGCCAAAGTTTGACCCAATTAATGAACTAGATCTTGAGCAATGTTGGGAATACAGCTCAGAAATAGAGGGCAGGTCAGCTGCCCGAGTGTACCAGGAGTGTGTGAAGCTGCAGGCACAGGTTGGAAACCTGAGTGAGGACCAATCAAACTTCACTGACAGCCACATGGTGCTGCCGGTGTTGAAGGGTCAAGAACAGTTCTCATTGGTTGATAGATCTCATTTCACGTAAGCTCTCGTACAAATCTATCTCATTGTTTAAGATTATATTTAACAAAATGATCTCTTCCTATCTTCCACAGAATTACATCTTGCTCATGTCGGTCGGTCCGTCCACCAGGTGGTTTCCGGATGATAACTCAAGAACGCTTGGGCCTAGGATCATGAAACTTCATAGGTACATTGATCATGACTCGCAGATGACCCCTATTGATTTTGAGGTCACTAGGTCAAAGGTCACAGGTGAAGGTCACAGTTACTGGAAATAGGCATTTTAAGGATTTAGCATGGTTCAAACAAGGGAAACAACTACCTTTTTTGCATGTTCTTTTTGTTACAGCATTTGCCTCCCTTGTAATATTGTAATATATTTAAATTTTACCAAATGTAAGACTAACTGCATTTTTGTAATGCATACTACTACTGCTGCTGCTGCCTGCTGCTGCTGCTGCTTCTACTACCACTACTACTACTACTACTACTACTATTACTACTACTACTAATACTACTACTACTACACCACCACCACCACCACCACCACCACCACCACCACCACCACCACCACCGTTCACAGTGACAAAAACCGTATTCACACAATGGCTGCTACAACAACTTATAGCCCATATAGGGGGGCATGCATGTTTTACAAACAGCCCTTGTTTTCCTTTCTTTATTTTTGAAAGATCGTCTAATAAATTATTGAATATGAACAATTTCCCCATGATGGCTTACGTTATACTGTCAAGCACTCGAATAGTCGAGCGCGCTGTCCACTGACAGCTCTTGTTAGGTCACAAGGTCAAAGGTCAAGGTCACAGTGACTCAAAATAGTAAAATGGTTTCTGGATGATAACTCTAGAATGCTTACGCCTAGGATCATGAAACTTCACAGGTACATTGATCATGACTGGCAGATGACCCGTATTGATTTTCAGGTCACTAGGTAAAAGGTCAACGTCACAGTGACTCGAAATAGTACAATGGTTTCCGGATGATAACTTACACTAGGTCAAAGGTCAAGGTCACAGTGACAAAAAACGTATTCACACAATGGCTGCCACTACAACTGACAGCCCATATGGGGGGCATGCATGTTTGACAAACAGCCCTTGTTTATTAGCTCACCTGTCAGGAAGTGAGCTTATGTGACTGTGTTATGTCCGGCGTCCCTTGTGCGTGTGTGTGTCCGTTAACAATTTGTTTGTGTAGACAGTAGAGGTCACAGTTTTCATCCAATCTTTATGAAATTTAGTCAGAATGTTTATCTTGATGAAATCTGGGTTGGGATTGTGATTGGGTCATCTGGGGTCAAAAACTAGGTCACTTGGTCAAATAATAGAAAAACCTTGTGTAGACAATAGAGGTCACAGTTTTCATCCAATCTTTATGAAATTTGGTCAGAATGTTTATCTTGATAAAATTCTGGTTTGGATTGTATTTGGGTCATCTGGGGTCAAAAACTAGGTCACAAGCTCAAATAATAGAAAAACCTTGTGTAGACAATAGAGGTAACAGTTTTCATCCAATCTTTATGAAATTTGGTCAGAATGTTTATCTTGATGAAATCTGGGTTGGGATTGTATTTGGGTCATCTGGGGTCAAAAACTAGGTCACTAGGTCCAATAATAGCAAAACCTTGTGTAGACAATAGAGGTCACAATTTTCATCCAATCTTTATGAAATTTGATCCGAATGTATATCTTGATGAAATCTGGGTTGGGATTATATTTTGGTCATCTCGGGTCAAAAACTAGGTCAAATAATAGAAACATCTTGTGTAGACAATGGAGGTCACAGTTTTCATCCCATCTTTATGAAATTTGGTTAGAATGTTTATCGTGATGAAATCTGGATTGGGATTGTATTTGGGTCATCTGGGGTAAAAACTAGGTCAAATAATAGAAAAACCTTGTGTAGACAATAGAGGTTACAGTTTTCATCCAATTTTTATGAAATTAGTCAGAATGTTTATCTTGATGAAATCTGGATTGGGATTGGGGTCATCTTGGGTCAGAAACTAGGTCACTAGGTCAAATAATAGAAAAACCTTGAGTAGACAGTAGAGGTCACAGTATTCATCAGATCGTAATGAAATATGGTCAGAATTGTTGGTCTTGTTAAAATCTTTGTTGGGATCGAATTTGGGTCATCTAGGGTCAAAAACTAGGTAATTAGGTCAAAGTTTAAAAAAACAACTTGTGTAGACAGTAGAGGTCACAGTTTTCATCCAAACTTGATAAAATTTGGCCAGAATGTTAATCTTGATGAAACCTGGGTTGGGATTGTATTTGGGTCAACTGGGGTCAAAAACTAGTTCACTAGGTTAAATCATAGAAAACCCATGTGTAGACAATAGAGGTCATAGATTTCATCTGAACTTAATGAAATATGGTCAGAATGTTTATCTTTGGTCAGAATGTTTATCTTGATAATATCTGATTTTGGATCATATATGGGTCATCTGGGGTCAAAAATTAGGTCACCGGGCCAATGCTAGTAAAACCTTGTGTAGATGAAGGAGGTTACAGTTTTCATCACGTCTTTTGTCAGAATGTATAAATGAAATCTGGTTTGGGATTTATAAGGGTCTGATAGAATTTAAGTTGATGTAGCAAGGTTAGTCAGGTAGGCGATTCAGGGCCATCATGGCTCTCTTGTTATTATTTAAGAACGTTTTAACACAGCGATTTTCCTTGTCCAATTGGGAAAAGTACCCGTACCGGTCCGATTGGGAAAAATTGAGTCGTGAAAACCTCAAAATTGGGAAAAATTGAGTCGTGAAATCCTGAAATTGGGAAAATCGCGTCGTGAAGTTTGGGTCTTATTGAATACATCATACAGTTCATACTTAATTGAACATACCCATTTAAATAATCATTTGCAGGCATGCCTTAATGACCATTAAGTTATAAAGTTTATATAAATAACAAAATATTATAAAGAACACACCAAATCAATTACTAGTTGTTTTAATCTCTTTTAAAGCAATGTCTCTCTCTTTCATTTTTGTGAAATTTCAACAATCTTTGATGTTTAATCATCACTCAGTTGCTTGCATCCCTCCCTGCACAGCATCATTATTGCTGTCAATGTGTCCTGTGATTGATGGTTCTGATTGGTTTTTTGGCATAATATTTGCTATTATGACTCATTTCAAACTACGATAAGGTTACAAACCGACGTAAAACAGTACGCTGGCTGCCTGGCAAAAGAACCGGAAACAGTAACAACTCTATTGATTGAATGCGCTGAATAATAAAACCCGAAATTAATCAAGCGCGTGGTTACACACAACTATACGATTTTCTTTGTTCGCTCGCCGAAAGTTGTTTTTTTTACGAAACTTTCTATCGTTTTGAGAAAAAATTCGGACGCTGATTGGGATTTTTCCAGATGCCGATTGGGAATTTGGGAATTTTCGCTCGATTGGGAAAGTACCGTTTTGGGAATTTGGGAATTTTCGTTCGATTGGGAAAGTAC
Source organism: Dreissena polymorpha (assembly GCF_020536995.1). NCBI lineage: Eukaryota > Metazoa > Mollusca > Bivalvia > Myida > Dreissenidae > Dreissena > Dreissena polymorpha. The sequence continues at coordinate 44,941,963 of NC_068356.1, read as the reverse complement.
CGTTTACCGGTACTTTATAAAGAAGGAGGAAAATCGCTGTAACATCTTTTTGTAAATGTGAGTATATTCCAAGAATTGTATCTTTATTAAATAAATGTGTTTTCAATCATTGTTACTTTTCCAGTCCCCCTGCAGACTACTGTTCTGCCACAGATAACATTGTGGACAACTTGCCTCTACTGACCCACTCAAGTCGACGCACGCTCCACCTGGATTACCTCCCCTTTGTTCGAGACGTCTGTCGCACGGAGCAGGCTAGGCAGCTTGTAAACACAAAACGAAGGTATTCTTATTGCAAATATGATCCTCATTCTGGGAAAACTGGGCTTAATGCATATGCAGTCTTTACATTCTTATCAGGGACAACACTGTCCCCATTAAGGGAATTTTTATGCCGCCGGATCGAAAGATCGGGGGTATATTGTTTTTGGCCTGCCTGTCATTGTATGTGTCTGTGTGTGTGTGTGTGTGTCCCAAAACTTTTACCTTCGTCCTAACTTTTGCAATATTGAACATAGCAACTTGATATTTGGCATGCAAGTGTATCTTATGGAGCTGCACATTTTTAGTGGTGAAAGGTCAAGGTCATCCTTCAAGGTCAAAGGTCAAATATATGTATCCCAAAACTTTAACCGAAATTTAAACCTTCTTCATAACTTATGCTATATAGAACGTAACAACTTTATATTTGGCATGCATGTATATCTCATTGAGCTGCACATTCTTAGTGGTGAAAGGTCAACGTCATCGTTAAAGGTCAAAGGTCAATAAAAAAGTTTAAAACTTTAACCAAAACTTTTGCCTTCTTCATAACTTTTGCAATATTGAATGTTGCAACTTGATATTTGGCATGCATGTGTATCTCATGGAGCTGCACATTTTGAGTGGTGAAAGGTCAAGGTCATCCTTCAAGGTCAAAGGTCAATAAAATAATTCAAAACTTTAACCAATACTTGAACCTTCTTCATAACTTTTGCAATATTGAATGTAGCAACTTAATATTTGGCATGCATGTGTATCTCATGGAAATGCACATAATAAGTGGTGAAAGGTCAATGTCAAGGTCATCCTTCAATGTCAAAGGTCAATAAAAAAATCAAAACTTCAACCTTCTTCATAACTTTTCCAGTCAAGGTCATCCATCAAGGTCAATTTTCAAATATATGGCTTCATTTTTTTTTGTATCATTGTCTTTTCTCTGACGCAACTAACTTTAACCAACATTTTAACCTTTTTCATAACTTTAACCTTCTTTATTACTTTTCCAATATTGTACTTAGCAACTTGATATTTGGCATGCATGTGTATCTTATGGAGCTGCACATTTTGAGTGGTGAAAGGTCAAGGTCATCCTTCAAGGTCAAAGGTCAGATATATGGCTTCATTAATTAGTAACATTTTTTTTCTCTGACGCATCTAACTTTAACCAAAACTTTAACCTTCTTCATAACTTTTCCAGTCAAGGTCATACTTCAAGGTCATATCTCAAATATATGGCTTCATTTATTTAGTAATATTGTCTTTTTTCTTAGGCATCTAACTTTAACCAAAACTTAAACCTTCTTCATAACTTTTCCCATATTTAACGTAGCAACTTGATATTTGGCATGCATGTGTATCTCATTGAGCATAACTTTTCCACTCAAGGTCAAGGTCATCCTTCAAGGTCGAATTTCAAATATATGTCTTCATTTATTTAGTAATATTGTCTTTTCTCTGACGTATCTAACTTTAACCAAAACTTTAACCTTCTTTATAACTTTTCCAAGTTTACCTTCGTCCTAACTTTTGCAATATTGTACATAGCAACTTGATATTTGGCATGCATGTGTATCTCATGGAGCTGCACATTTTGAGTGGTGAAAGGTCAAGGTCATCCTTCAAGGTAAAATATATGGCTTCATTATGCCCCCGGATCGAAAGATCGGGGGTATATTGTTTTTGCCTGTCTGTCATTGTATGTGTCTGTGTCCCAAAACTTTAACCAAAACATTAGCCTTCTTCATAACATTTGCAATATTGAACATAGCAACTTGATATTTGGCATGCAAGTGTATCTCATGGAGCTGCACATTTTGAGTGGTTAAAGGTCAAGGTTATCCTTCAAGGTCAAAGGTCACACAAAAAATCAAAGCGGCGCATTAGGGCGCATTGTGTTTCTGACAAACACATCTCTTGTTATTCTTAGAAAGTCTCTTCTAAATCAAAATCCAGTTAAGGAAAAAAGTTCTGTCCCTGATTAGCCTGTGCAGTCTGCAATCTGGGCTGACACTTTACGAACAAGCATTAAGCCCAGTTTCCTGAGGACTAGGCCCATATAGAACAGACTCTGTGAATGCAAACTTAAGGGTTGCAACAAATGCCGCAGCCATGGTAATATAGATTTAGATAGATAGATTTATTTCGATAATGAGCAGCATAACATAATACAACAACACATACATACATTAAAATGTAACAACATTTAAATTATGTTATAAATGAAATGCTGTGTGATAAACCATGTCAGTAAGCATCAATATCAAGGATGACACAAAAAAGAGATGATAATCTCTTGTTTCCATTGTGGTGCTTTCAACTGATGGTGGTCTGACATAGAGAGGCATTGACGATGAAAACAAAATAAAAATAGTCATTACAATATGAAAGAACAAAGGTAGTTATAAAGATGACTAACTTATGCTGTTGCTCAATTGATTATGACACTGTAACAAGATAAAACAGAAAAACCTTATAGTAACTGACCTATGTAGTTATCTCAGGCTAAAAGCACAATGTTAAAAATAAAATAATATCACATTACTCTTGGGTCTAGTGAGGAGTTAAAAACAAAACAAAAATAAATAGGAAAAAAATCACAATTCTAAAAAGTGGTTCTTTACCGCTCCTTTAAAATTATCGAAAGTGGGAATGTGGAGGTAACATGTTTCATAACTTACATCCTTGGTAAGCAAAAGACTTAATCCCAAAACTTTTAACCTTTGGAGGCCCAAATGACACATGTTCACTAGACCTAGTTCTATAAGTATGAACAGAATCCTGAGTTACAAAGTTTTGACTCATGTAGCTTGGAGATAGTCCATGCTTAATTTTGAATACATGACATAGTGTAATTTGTTCCACTCCTGGAAACCGGTAACCAGTTTAAAGAAACAAAATGTTGCAAGATGTATTTGAGGTGGCGTGGGACCCCTAATATGAAGTTGTAAGGGTACATAGTTTATGTTAGGGTGTAATTAAATAAGAATTTTATATTTATTGCACTGGTAAGATTAAATACAAATAACTGAAATTATATTTATTTAGCAGTGAGCTAGCATACTCTTGTTAACAATCATTTTTCACATACCTTCTTGTCATACCATTCAGGTACAGATATGTTTCAACTAGATCTTACCAAAGTCGATCATTGTTAAATGTCTCTTAAAATTGAAACCAAAGTGTCATGATTTTTAGCGAGGCTGTTTTTTGGAGAAAACCCGAGCTATTGTCATAGCCAGCTCGTCGTCTGCCGTCCGATGTCCGCCGTAGGCGTCGTGCTAAAATCTTAACATTGGCCATAACTTTTTAGATATTGAAGATAGCACCTTGATATTTGGCATGCATGTGTATCTCATGGAGCTGCACATTTTTAGTGGTAAAATTTCAAGGTGAACATTATCCTTCAAGGTCTAGGGTCGAAAAAAACAAAGTCAAGGGAAGTAATAAGCTTTAAATGGACATAGTTATCTGACCTGCCCACGTATACAGAGCTCCAGATAAGGGTCATATTTTCGTAATTACGAATTATTTTCAAGTCCGTTACGTATTTATTTTAAAATCTTGTCGTACCATTAAGAATTACAAAATCAAGTTACAAATATTGTTTTTACATCGGTTCGTATCGATTTGCATTGAGTTCTTTTCGAGTATTAAAGATCTTTTCGGTGCTTATATAGAATGGTTATCGGGTTTATTAAACAAAGCGCTTTTTTTTTTCAATAAAAGCGGCGTGTACAGTCTATCTGTCAAAAAGCAATGGCGGCGCCCAGAGAGCGTCTTAAAAAACTGCAAATCGTGCAAAAACACGCTTTTAACATATTGTAGGCAAAGTGAGCCGAAGTTGAATGTAAAGAAAGACATTATAGAAAAGATCTTATACGATGTTGTATGTTCAGTTGCCGACACAGTCGGAAAAGCTAAACAAAAACGCGACACGACGGGTCCAAACTTAAGCACAAAAAAAACATTGAACGAGTGGAAGGAACAATTCCCGTGGCTTATCGTTGAAAAGATTGAAGGGGAGACTTGTTTTAATTGTGAAATATGTAAAAATTCATCGAAGGCATGCAATCTAAGCACAGTTTGGGCATATGAAGTTTATTTGAAAAATAAAATTGTAAAATACTGAATAGACACTGTTGAACTCGTATAAATAAAGTTGCTAGTATGTTTATTTTGATTTTTTTTGCTAGAAAATAACCATTATTATTTATTTTTAGGACATTAAGAAAAGTTAAGAATTATTTTCCAAAACTTAGTAGTAACGTTAAGAATAAAATTTCAGAGTTAAGAATTTTTTTTGAAAATCTGGTAGTAACGTTAAGAAATTCACAAAACCTTATCTGGAGCTCTGGTATATATTTTTATCCCCCGCCAGAGGCGGAGGGATATTGTTTTGGCGTTGTCCGTCCGGCACTTATGTGTCCGGAGCCATATCTTGGAAGTGCTTTGGTGGATTTCATTGAAACTTCGTATGAGTATATATATGCATAAGAGGATGATGCACGCCAAATGGCATTGTACACCATCTGTTAAAAACAGAGTAATGGCCCTTTGTATCTTGAAAAAATGCTTTTTACTATAGGCACTTTTGTGTCCGGATCCATATCTTGGAAGTGCTTTGGCGGATTTCATTGAAACTTCGTATGAGTATATATATGCATAAGAGGATGATGCATGCCAAATGGCATTGTATACCATTTGTAAAAAAACAGAGTTATGGCCCTTTGTATCTTGAAAAAATGCTTTTTACTATAGGCACTTTTGTGTCCGGAGCCATATCTTGGAAGTGCTTTGGCGGATTTCATTGAAACTTGGTATGAGTATATATCCCCTGCCAGAGGCGGAGGGATATTGTTTTGGCGCTGTCCGTGCGTCCGTTACTTTTGTGTCCGGAGCCATATCTTGGAAGTGCTTTGGCGTATTTCATTGAAACTTCGTATGAGTATATATAAGCATAAGAGGATGATTCACGCCAAATGGCATTGTACACCATCTGTTAAAACCAGAGTTATGGCCCTTTGTATCTGGAAAAAATGCTTTTTACTATAGGCACTTTTGTGTCCGGAGCCATATCTTTTTTAACATAACAGATGTTGTGTTCACTCTGCAACACTCTGAAAATTGAGTGTATATAAACATTAAATGTTTTTGTGGAAAACCCACAACTTATTAATTCACCTAAATAAATTTTGAAGGCTCAAGAACCTTCCTCTGTCTTAGTTTTGAGTTATTGTCGTCCGTCCGTCCATCTGTCAGTATGTTCATCCGTCCGATTTGCACCCATCCTCAAACAAAGCATATGTTGCGGGGGATATCAATTCTACGAATTTGCTTGTTCTTAAATAAATCAAAGAGGCGCAGTTGGCGGCATTGTGTTTCTGACAAACACATTGTGGTAAAAGGTCAAGGTCATCCTTTACAGTCTACAGAAAAAAGTACAAATTTAAGGGAAGTAATAAGATTTAACAAGAGCTAGTCACAGTAGTGCCAAATCCCCGCCGAAATGTGTTGGCTTGTATAACAACATTTGTTTTAGAGAGTAGAATATTTGTAAAAACAAACAAAGGGAGATAATTCATTATGCTCCGGACAAAAATTTACTTTGAAATTAAAGAAAGGGAGATAATTCAAACACTAAGGTAGATAGAGTTATGGTTCTTAGTCACTGCACTTCTCCTACTTGCAATCAGTTTTTATTTCAAGTTTCAAGTAAATCCCATCAGTAGATTTAGAGTTAAGCTCCGGACAGAAATTTACTTTAAAATTATATAAAAGGGGAGATAATTCAAAAACTAAGGTAGAAAGAGTTATGGTTCTTGGTCACTGCACTTCTCGAGTTGCCATCTGTTTATATTTCAGGTTTCAAGTAAATCCCTTTAGTAGATTTAGAGTTATGCTCCGGACAAAAATTTACTTTAAAGTTATATAAAAGGGGAGATAATTCAAAAACTAAGGTAGATAGAGTTATGGTTCTTAGTCGCTGCATTTTTCCTACTTGCCATCAAGTTTCAAGTAAATCCCTTTAGTATATTAAGAGTTATGCTCTGGACAAAAATTTACTTGAAAATTATATAAAAGGGGAGATAATTCAAAAACTAAGGTAGATAGAGTTATGGGTCTTGGTCACTGCACTTTTCCTAGATGCCATCTGTTTATATTCTAAGTTTAAAGTAGATTTGGAGTTATGCTCCGGACAAAGTTTCGGCCGGACAGACGGATGGACAGACGGACAGGACCAATTACTATATCCCCTCCGAATTTTTTTTCGGCGGGGATAAAAAGGGAGATAATTATTCAATATTCAATATAGCCACTTTTTATATTTGACATGCATGTGTATCTCATGGAGCTGCACATTTCGAGTGGTCAATCACAGTCACGGTAGTGGCTTTTAATTATTTGCTACTAAAAATAGAGATTTGTTAGAGACAATTATTTTCAAGGGAAGTAATTTATATAATTATAAATCTCATATTATATATATCCTTACCAAGAATTGAAGTTCTTTTCACAGTTACTGTACAGATTTATTATTTTGATTATTTATAACTTTGATTGATTTGTCAAAGTTTTTTTTTTAAATTATTTAATTATAATTTCTTTGATGTTCATTACATACCTGTGGACTAATGTCCATAGATACATGATCAACTCTGGCTCTATTTTAAACCACAGGCCTTGGTTGTCAGTGGTGTCTGACATGGTCATAATTGACTGAGACTCCCCCCCCCCCCCACCCCCCCCCCCCACCCCGGTTGGATTGGACAAAATTCAAGGGAAGTAGTAAGCTTCAAAGGGAGATGATTTCTATACCTGCCAAATTATAAATAGCAATTTTATTTCAAAGCGGCGCATGGGAGGCACATCTCTTGATATAATTATCATTTCTTACCTGTTCTAATTTGTGAATGCTAGTTTTCATTTAATACCAGTGGACTTATGTCCATACATACATGATGAACTCTGGCTATGATCTCTTTGATAAATCACAGGCCTTGGTTGTCATTGTATCTGACTTGGTCATTTTTGACTGCCCCCCCCCCCCCCCAAAAAAAAAATTTCCAAGGGAAGTAATAAAGCTTTAAAGGGAGATGATGTCTAAACCTGCCAAATGATAAATATAAATTTTATTTCAAAGTGGCGCAGTAGGGGGCATTGTGTTTCTGACAAACACATCTCTTGTTGGGTCACTAGGTCAAAGGTCAAGGTCACTTTGACCTCTAAAAAAAGCCGAGCATGGCACCAGTTATGCGGTGCTCTTGTTACAATAATTCACAATACTTTTAAGTAAAGGGAAACTAGCTGATTTCTACATGCAAACTGTGTTTAATTTCTTTGTTGTACAAACTGCATTACATTGAAATATTTTCATTTGATTGCTTTTCATGTGATACAAAGCTCAATACAGTACATTTCTTCTGCTCCATTTTCGTAAAGTTTACTCTAAGACTGTTTACAGTTTCACATCAATACATGCTTGTGTAGTAAGATATAAACCCATACCAGTCAACCAACCTGACTCTGAGACTGTTTACAGTTTCACATCAATACATGCTTGTGTAGTAAGATGTAAACCCATACCAGTCAACCAACCTGACTCTGAGACTGCATTTGGGGTTATTTTTATTGTACATTAAAACACTACTAAACTAATATATCCAGTCTATAAAAAGAAATGGGGATTTGCTAATTGTCCGCTAATGTTTTCTAAACTGTTTTATATGCCCACAATCAAGATACTTTATTAATACATAACATTTTATTTTTATACGTGTTCTAAGCAGATTTTTGTGTGAAAGGGATCACTCTGGCAATGCAATATAGCAAATGCATTTTAAAGTTATATTCAATACCCTAAAATATTGGTCATCCCTCCTCAAAGGCAACTAATTGGCCAATTCGAGTGTCTCTCATTTCTACTAAATTTCTTTATATTTCATTTTAATTTAAATAAACATCAATGTTTTAAGGTATAAGTGTGAAACATGTGTTGAGTTTTGCTGGTTTAGTTCAAATGAGGCAAAGTTAGATTCAATCATCGGGTCTTTCACTTACTTGGAATTTTCTGGGTTTACGAAATTTGCTTCAATGGTGTACCAAGGATCTTTGTAGACATCTAGCCATGTCACTTTCTGATCATGTTTCCAGTTTCCTATTATCAATAAACTTACAGAAAATTCCATGCATACTCAATTGTACTATTTTGTGTGTAATTAAGGAACATACCTGGATAGAACATAAGGAACATACCTGGATAGAACATAACTGCCTTAACAGAGGATTACATTTATTGTGTAAACAATGTTTTGTGTGTCAGATGTATTTTAATTAAAACTGACTTTACAGTCCTTAATTTGAGAAAAGCAGTTAACAGAATGTTAATTGGATTAAAATGTATCCCAACAAATCTTTTCATATGTATGATTTTGATGTATACTTCTGCTAAAGATGATTTTATCATGGGCATTTCTGCTGATTCAAGGTTTTCAAAAAAGCACAAATGGAAAAAGGTAAAACTGCCAAACATATTGACTTTTACATTATGGCACGTATTTTGCTTTTCATATGTCACACAATGTTGCTTCTGTTCTCATGAATGCCTTTGTTGTCCCAGAGTACTTCAAGGTGGTTAAAAACTGCTTTGGAGCCATGCTGTGGGAGAATGGGGCTCAATGCAGTCTGCACAGGCTCAACACTTTCGGCTGTTATGGGTTTGTTTACCTGTTGTTCCTGTTAAGCCCGTGCAGTCTGCACAGGCTAAACACTGTCAACACTTTCGGCTGTTATGGGTTTGTTTACCTGTTGTTCCTGTTAAGCCCGTGCAGTCTGCACAGGCTAAACACTGTCAACACTTTCGGCTGTTATGGGTTTGTTTACCTGTTGTCCCTGTTAAGCCCGTGCAGACTGCCCTGGCTCAACTGAGACAACACTTCATGTACATGCATTAAGCCTTGTTGTCCCATGGTGTGGCTTATTTATTTTTGACTGCTTCTGAAATCAGTTTTTCTAGCGCACCTTAAGTTAGTTCATAACATTGCCCCAGTTTTTCTAGCACACCTGAAAATAGTTAAAATGAATGCTCTTTATTGTCAGTTCATCTGCTGAAGTACAAAATGCCTTTGTTTTATAAGTTAACTGAAAATAATAAGAATGATTTTGTTTGCTAAGTGCATATAAACATAGGTGCAAATACCCATGCTTTTTTATTTCACCTGCAAATAGTTGAAAAAACTGTTCTTTTCCAGTGCATGTTTGTTTATTTTCTAGTTTTGCAAATTCATTTCATTCCATTATTCCTGCTGTTGCCGGCAATTTAATTGCTAATGGGAACTGTTACAACTGTGTGCACTTTTTCTCTTCTGCAGATTTCACCACTACTTTGACAGCATTGGTTGGCCCCTGAAGGAGAAGACTATGGTCACCATGGCAACTACATTTTTGTGATCCCTTATTTCATTGACATCTGTTTCCAACTGTCACGTGTTCCGTAGATTAATAGCAGCACCAAACTTCTCAGGGTTTCATGTATTCCGTCAGCTTTAAGTTCAATATTGTCTTAAGATTGTCTCATAGAAGCCTTGTTTGATTCATATAATAAATGGGGAAAAAATAGGTTGGGTATTAAATGTTGCTTGTTCAGGAATTAATTAGGTTTGTTATCCAAACAATTCACTTAATTCGTTGTGTTTTTGTCGGCAAGATTATTTTTAGCTCATCTATTTTTTGAAAAAAAAATAATGAGCTATTGTCATCACCTTTGCGCTGGCGTCGGCGTCCGGTTAAGTTTTGCGTTTAGGTCAACTTTTCTCAGAAAGTATCAATGCTATAGCATTCAAACTTGGTACACTTACTTACTATCATGAGAGGACTGGGCAGGCAAAGTTAGATAACTCTGGCATGCATTTTGACAGAATTATGTGCACTTTTTATACTTAGAAAATTGAAAATTTTGGTTAAGTTTTGTGTTTAGGTCCATTTTATTCCCTAAGTATCAAAGCTATTGCTTTCATACTTGCAACACTTACTAACTATCATGAGGGGACTGTGCAGGCAAAGTTATGTAACTCTGACTGGCATTTTGACAGAATTATGTGCCCTTTTTATACTTAGAAAATTGAAAATTTGGTTAAGTTTTATGTTTAGGTCCACTTTATTCCTACAGTATCAAAGCTAATTCTTTCATACTTTTATACTTGCAACACTTATTAACTATCATAAGGGGACTGTGCAGGCAAAGTTATGTAACTCTGACTGGCATTTGGACGGAATTATGGGCCCTTTATACTTAGAAAATTGAAAATTTGGTTAAGTTTTGTGTTTTGGTCCACTTTACCCCTAAAGTATCATAGATATTGCTTTCATACTTGGAACACTGGCAAACTATCATAAGGGTACTATAAAAGGACAATTTGCATAACTTGGTTGTCATTTTTACGGAATTATGGCCCTTTTTTGACTTAGTAACTTTGAATTCATGGTTAAATTTTGTGTTTCGATCCACTTTACTTCTAAAGTATCAAGGCTATTGCTTTCAAACTTCAAATACTTTCATGCTTTCATGAGGTTACTGTCCCTGGCAAGTTGAATTTTACTTTGACCTTTGAATGACCTTGACTCTCTTGATTAGATTTGATTGATACTTTGACAAAACTACTCTTACCTGACATACCACAATAGACTCCACCCAAACCATCCCCCGTGCCCGAATCACCCCCCCCCCCCCCCCTAATTTTTTTTTTAAGATCATCTCACAAATGACCACCACACCCTCACACTTTACCCCCCCCCCCAACCCCACCCACCCCAAATTTTTTTTTTTAAACAGTTAAAAAACAAATATTTATTTTTATTTTATTTTTGAAATACCGTCCAACCATCGCACCCAAGAATCCCCCACCCCCACCCAATTTTTTTTCTTCTTTTTTTGCATTTTTTTTCGCATTTTTGGAAGATAATTTAATAAATGTCCACACCCCCACACTATACACCCCTCTTCACTCCACCCCTCCCTCCTTTGTGATTGAAATTGAGAGTCCCTTCACCTTTAAAAAGAAAATAAGTGAGCGGTCTCCATCCGCAAGGCGGTGCTCTTGTTTATATTGGATTAAGGTTTTCTGCTTATGAACTATTTTTGTTTTCCAGCCTTCAGAAATGTATAAATAGCAGCATACTCAAACTTAGTAAAACGTTGTATCAGTTGACGTTGAAATTGAAATGATTCATCAATGTTTTGTAACCAAAAAGCCTTTATTTTCAATACTGCACAAATGAAATTGTAGGAGGTGGGTTTAGGTGTGTATTTGTTTTTAAGGACAACTGACAGGTAACAGCATAAAGGGTTGTGTTAATTATCATTTCTAGTTTTGAAAGCTGTTTTAATTGGAATGTGAGAATGATAGATATTAGGCATGTAAGAGTGAACCTATATAATTATGATTGTAAGAAATTGTAAATGTTTACTATTGTATATAACGCCTAATTTATTTTGTAGAAACGAAAATTATTTTGTGTAATGTGATTGTTAGCTCCACTATTCAACTAATAGTCGGAGCTGTACTGCTCACCCAAATTGTGGCATCCATGAATCTTGTTCTGAGAAAACTGGGCATAATGCATGTGCGTAAAGTGTTGTCCCAGATTAGCCTGTGCAGTCCGCACAGGCTAATCAGGGACGACACTTTACAACTAAATTGGAATTTTGCTAAGAAGAGACTTCATTTAAACAAAAAATGTCATAAAAGCAGAAAGTGTCCCTGATTAGCCTGTGCGGACTGCACAGGCTAATCTGGGACGCCACTTTACCCATATGCATTATGTACAGTTTTCTCAGAACAAGACTCAAATGTTCTGAAAATGGTTAATTTGCAACATCTCCATATCTCTGTTCCTACTATAGCTGTACATCAGGAACTTATAACATGTGTTCAGCGTCATTATATGAGATCCTGACCAAGTTCTAATGGGGGTATTGTGACATTGTTTGAAGGTAGCTTTTATGCAGACCTTTAGTGGGATCTCATTTTGGGCCAGTTGAGTCAAGGTCATTGTACCATAACCCTTTACTACTTAGATACGTATTTTGAAATTTTGACGCAATTGTAGTCCCTTAGAAAGTTAAATGTAATTACAGACCTTTTTTACTAGATTAAAGTTTTGAAGGCTTCATTTCCAAACCCTTAGATACTGATAAGCAGCAAACAGCATAAAACCTGAATAGACTGCGAGTTCATCGCAGGCTGTTCTGGTTTTATGCTGGTTGCAAAAGCCATTTTCACTTTGCTTTGTATGGGGAAAGGGTGAAATAGAAAAATGTTTTCTGCTCAATAACTTGATTATTTGCAGACATTGCGCTAATACTCTGTGTGTAGGTTCCTAAAATGCAGACCTTGCTTTCACACTCAATTAGATTCAACTAAATTAATTTGTTAAAAGTTGAAAATCTAGTTTATTTGAATGGTCAAACTTGTTTTCATAATACATGTTCACTTTTTGGTTAACATGTATAACTGCTACAGATAATCAATGTTAAATATGTCCGTATGCTCATTATATCAGTTGACTGACAAACGTATATTGCACTATGACAGAGGTAGAAAAGTCAAGCTCGCTGTCTTGGTACAGATCTTGATATATTGGAGTTTTAAATTTAATATTTTTCTTTTTAATGCTCATGGAATGTAATTTTGTATGGAATAAATAATTAATAGAAAAATTAAATGGCACTTTGTAGTTCTAAACATGATGTGTAAAAGCCAATATCAGGTGTGATTAATTAGCCATTATTTTAACTGATTAAAAGTTAAGAAGAGGTTTCTTTTTCTAAAAAGTTTTAATACTTAAAATGTTTTATGCTTTGATAAGGTTGGAGAATATTCCATGACAAAGTTTAGTAGGACCGACGATTTGTCAAAAACGTTTGTATGTTCGTGTTAGGTATATTGAACCTTAGCGAGATAATGATTTGTTCTATGTTGCGTGTCTGGCGTAGACCGAATTTCCATATTGCATTCACATGTTGACAAAGAGCGGATCTGTGGAACCGAGTGAACTTCAGGAAATTGGTTCTTATGGGACTGCATATATCATCCACAACTTTTCCTTTTTTCTTCGTACGTCCGCAATTAGGGAACACGTAATTTGAAACACCCAAGAGGCCTTGTTTCAAAGGTTGGTTGTTACTAATATCTCACTGCGGATGTTATATTTACGTCCGAATTCAGATGTGTCTCAATTATGTACAGCGTTTCGTGTAATGCAACTCTGGAGTATATAGGCCAGCTGTCATTGGAAGATGTTAATTTCCCGGCCGATATATACACTGCACGTTGTTTGTTTGCATTGTTAATACAACAAGGGCTGTTTGTCAAACATGCATGCCCCCCATATGGGCTCTCCGTTGTAGTGACAGCCATTGGGTGAAATCAATAGGGGTCATCTGCCAGTCATGATCAATGTACCTATAAAGTTTCATGATCCTAGCCATAAGCGTTCTTGAGTTATCATCCGGAAACCATTTTACTATTTCGGGTCACCGTGACCTTTGACCTAGTGACCTGAAAATCAATAGGGGTCATCTGCGATTCATGATCAATCTACCTAACAAGTTTCATGATCCTGGGAATAAACGCTCTTCAGTTATCATCCGGAAACCATTTTACTATTTTGGGTCACCGTGAACTTTACCTTTGACCTAGTGACCTCAAAATGGATAGGGGTCATCTGCGAGTCATGATCAATGTACCTATGAAGTTTCATGATCCTAGGCATAAGCGTTCTTGAGTTATCATCCGGAAACCATTTTACTATTTCGGGTCACCTTGACCTTTGACCTAGTGACCTCAAAACCAATAGGGGTCATCTGCGAGTCATGATCAATGTACCTATGAAGTTTCATGATCGTAGCCATTAGCGTTCTTGAGTTATCATCCGGAAACCATTTTACTATTTCAGGTCACCGTGACCTTGACCTTTGATATAGTGACCTGAAAATCAATAGGGGTCAACTGCGAGTCATGATCAATCTACCTATCAAGTTTTATGATCCTAGGCATAAGCGTTCTTGAGTTATCATCTGGAAACCATTTTACTATTTCGTGTCAATTTGACCTAGTGACCTGAAAATCAATAGGGGTCATCTGCCAGCCATTATCAATCTACCTACGAAGTTTCATGATCCTAGGCATAAGCGTTCTTGAGTTATCATCCGGAAACCATTTTACTATTTCGGGTCACTGTGACCTTTGACCTAGTGACATGAAAATCAATAGGGGTCATCTGCCAGTCATGATCAATCTACCTATCAAGTTTCATGATCCAAGGCCTAAGCGTTCTTGAGTTATCATCCGGAAACCATTTTTCTATTTCGGGTCACTGACCTTGACCTAGTGACCTGAAAATCAATAGGGGTCATCTGCGAGTCATGATCAATCTACCTATCAAGTTTCATGATCCTAGGCCTAAGCGTTCTTGAGTTATCATCCGGAAACCATTTTACTATTTCGGGTCACCTTGACCTAGTGACCTGAAAATCAATAGGGGTCATCTGCGAGTCATGATCAATGTACCTCTGAAGTTTCATGATCCTAGGCCCAAGCGTTCTTGAGTTATCATCCGGAAACCACCTGGTGGACGGACCGACAGACCGACATGTGCAAAGCAATATACCCACTCTTCTTCGAAGGGGGGGCATAATAAACTAATAAGCTGTGACGCGTTCTGGGAAAACTGGGCTTAATGCATGTGTATTTGCTTCGTGCGTTGGTCCTTTAATAAAGTCTCTTCTAAAGGAAAATCTGTGTAGGCGAAAATTCCCGCCCCTGATTAGCCTGTGCGGACTGCGTTTCCAGCCGTTTTAATTACACGATGGCCACCTCTTGAATCGTTTTCCATAAAAAGTTAGTAAACAGGCAAACCGCCAACTTATTTTGAAAATGTCTAGATTCTAGGTCGAATTCGAATCAGGGTTATGGTTTGCGTTTTAAATATTTTATTGGAACACAAAACGTCCAAAACAATAGAACTAAACATCAGCAACGACGGAGGAAAACCAACTTAAAACTTAACCATGTAAACTGAATAAAACAATTTTGATAAAAAAATATTTGCGTTGAACAGACGGAAACAATTAAACTGGTTCAATTTTCAGCAGCTATTGAAAAATCGAACCTTAAAAATTACCATGTAATTTTTAATTGAATAAAATAATTGCTTTTATAAAATATATGCGTTGAACCGACATAAAACACCAGACCTGAAACAGAATCCTCGCGCGCCATATAGACGATCGCATCAACACTATCGGAAAATCTGAATCTGGGACAGATGGATGTTAGGGGACCCATTGAATCAATACCAGTATCATCTCGCGAGAAATATACAAATTATCGTAAACACAGTTATTGATCGAGTTAAAAACTATGCGGACAGTTTCAGTTCTTCTGTGTACGTGTAATATTAGAACCAGTGAAACAATTGTGAAGATTTTATTCATTGTTATAAACTACACAAGACTGGATATACGTTCTTGATTCCAGTGTCGTAACGGTTGCTCCGCTTTAAAACAGCTGTTGTTTGGTTCGCCTGTTAACGTGTTGTTATTGGTTGTTTATTTTCAGGGGCGAATAGGTGAGTAATGCACATACATGTTCATAGCGTTTCAAATTCCATTGTACCGCAAATATAACACACATATATATATATATATATATATATATATATAGTCTGTGAATTTCAGCCCGATTGCCGTATACGATGTGCATTGCGTGTATAATTATTATTTAAAACGAGTCTCGATCTGAGGAAACGGTGTTTAGTGCATGTGCGTAGTGTCCGATATTAGACTGTGCAGTCCGCACAGGCTTATCTGGGATTACACTTTAAACGTAAACTGGATTTTATCTTTATAAAAAAAGACTTCATGTTAATGAAAAAATATATATATAAACGGAAATGTTCGTCCCGGATAAGTCTATGTGAACTGACAAATTGTAACTTACTTTACCATCAAACTCACGTTCAATATTGCATCATAAACATAATTGGTTGCTCGTTATTTATGTGAGCATTGATTAATTAAGAATGTTTAATAATAAAGTTGCCAGGCAATCTGTACCTACTTTACCAGGCGTTTCTTTTCGGTACAAAAAGGATGTTGTATGCGACTGCAGAAGGTAGAATGTATTCATATTAAGATATAATGGACATAAAAACCACTGACTTGACGAAAGCTAAGACAAAGATAAACGTTGAAATTTCAACTGAACGCGCCTTTGCTTAAAGTTTAACAAGGTGAAAACAATGATAGGAAGCCGACGGGTGGTTTGTGTGCACTAGGTCGCTACCGCGGGATAATTCAGATAGGGGCGAAAAAGGTGCCAAACCATTTTCTGTATATGTAAATCCATTGACCACGATTTTGTTTTTAAACCTTGGCCTAAAACTAGTTCAACCCGACGGAAAGCTGACGCGTGGTTCACGTGCGATAGATCTCAATCGGGGGATAACTTTTGTTAATTACAAAGGGACCATTAATGTGTCCACCTCTTCACTGGACAAAACGCACTGGGCATGTATGGGCACTCCAGACTTCCTTAATTAAAACATTGCTCTATGGTAGTCTCATATGTATAATAATTATCTGCATAATGGCGTGTTTGTAATAGACAACTACAATAAAGGCAAGGACAATTATACTCCTGCATGAACACTATACTTGTATTGACACTGTCATTACTTTTGTTGTATTTTACTACAGGTGTTTACTGAAAATATTTAAAACACCCATATGCAAAAGGAAAATGTCAGGGATACATTAGTAAAGCAAACAAGTGAACACCGCGCCGCAACCTCCTCGTGACCCTTGACGTTATCTCGCGTGGCCGGAAGCACGTGAGATGGAGAGCCTCCAGGAACGTCTACTGGAGCACGTGGTGCCGGACCAGGTCGGCAACGTGGGCAAAGTTGCGTACCGCTTCACTGAGTAAGTATGGCTTCCGGTTCCACATAAGCCACGTTATGGGAAAACTGGACTTAATGCATGTGCGTAGTTTCGTCCCGGATTAGCCTGTGCTGTCCATACAGGTGACACTTTCCTCCTAGACTGGATTTTCATTTAAACGAGAATCCATTTAAATGAACAATTTCACACAAGCAGAAAGTGTCGTTCCTAATTAGCCTGTGCGGACTGCACATGCATAAAGTACAATTTTTACAGACCGAGGCTCTTATGGCTTATAATTTTATCAATCAAGTTTGAAATTCCCCTCTCCAGTCTAGCTTTTTAATCTAGACTGGTAAGTCAATGATTCCATACGTATGTGATGAGTGTATAGCTTTATTTAAAAAAGTATCTTGATTAAATGATCATTGTTTTTATTGTGTTGTTTAATCTAAGGCAATTAGATAAAGTACATTTTCCTTTTTCAAAAGCTCCATTCATGGAGAATCATTCTGCTTTCTCATTAATTCTTAGACATCATATCTTTTGTTCAACATTTCAAACCTAGTCCTTCAACTATATTATAAGCGGTCAATCAATATAAAATGGGCCTTTTCACAAATTTGGCATGTATTGAAGTTTGTCATTAAATGCTCTATATTAAGCAATGTAAACATTGGATCTAAAAAGCTCCAGTAAAAAAAAAAAACAAGAATAAAATCAAAGAAAGAAAACAAAGTAACCCTCTACGGGGCTGGAACCACTGACCCCTGGAGTAAAAGTCTACCGCTTGGGCCACTCGTATAGCCGTGCACAAACCATAAGTGATGTATTTTATACTTTATATAAGCAATCCTCGTAGTATCACAAAATATAACGGCAATAACAGAACTCTCAAAATTATTCAATCGTTTCACGTTGCAACGCTGTATAATTTTCAGGTTTTTAAATTGTCAAAAGATGCACATAATGGATATTTTAGAGCATGGTAAATGTTCTACATACAACGTAAATTTGCGAATCTAAAACATTTTTTTTTTATTTTGTCAAATTTTCCAAAACGTGAAAAGGCCCCTATAATGGTGGTATTGAATTATACGTCTGATAACGTCCATTAACCATACCCGAAAACGTCGCATTCTGCTATTATTGATCTGATTTATTTTAAACGTTTAACTTGTCTACGCAATATATTCTCGCTTTGCTCTTTGTTAGTAAATCCTCAACGTTATGACACAATTAAAACATTCCCGACTACACCGACGTCCCCCGCTATTTCTTTTTTTATATCTCGCGCTCAGTTTAATTTTATTTTTAAGCCACGGAATTTTAAACTGAAATAAAGGCACTGACCTACACAGCTGAGATGGGGCATACAGATCCAACATATTATGTTTTTCAAGCAGAATACATTATGCGAAACGTGTCGTCCTAGATTAGCCTGTCTAGTCCGCTCAAGGTAAAAAATAAGGGTCTACACTTTCCGCCTTAACTGGATTTTCGCTTGGAAGAGACTTGCTTTAAACCAAATATTTCATAAAATCGGACATTGTCGTCCCTGATTAGCCTGTGCGAATTGCACGTAGCAAGGCTCATTATAAATTTATTTGGGGAAATGATGTGCATTTAATGATATAACATAACTATTGTTCTTTTTCTGTTGATATTATTGTGTTGAATTGCGGTTCCAGGATGCGGATAGTTCACGTGCACTGGCCTCGGGTGAGCACGGTAGACGGACTGTTCATGGCAAACAATGGGGCGCTGCGTCTCGAGGGGAAGTACGAGCTGCACAGGCCCGGCGTGTACGGTCAATCTCTTGTATTAGCACATGATGCTAATTTTGTTGACTAAAAGTGTTGTTGAATATAATTTTGGGCACTATATTTACATTTTATATTTTCGTTTCGGGTTATCGTTTGTTTCTATAAAAAATGATCTCGGATTTTTTTTTAAATTTTACGTCGAAGGTCACGTTGATGTTAATGTATCTGATGATGACCTTGATTCTGATAATAAACATGCTTCTACTGTTGTTGCTTCTGTGGATTTTGATACAGATGATGAGTGATGGAACTTTAATTGTGTTGTTGTTGCGGTTGATGCTGTTGTTGTTTTACGGATCTTGAGAATGGCGATGATGACGACGATTACTTCTTTTATAGACTCGGGTACCACAAGTGCGGCGAGTTCCTGTTTGACCTCAGTGCCATATGTCTCAGCATCAAGGAAACCCAGCTGTCAGGTACGCTTTCGGACATTTCTGCGCACATCAATCTTTATTAAAAAAACCTGAGCCGCGCTTTGGAAACGGTCCTTATTGCATTTGAAGTCTCGTGCCAGACTAGCCTGTGCAGGCTAATCAGGAACTTTACTTTCAGCCTAAAATTAATTATGCTGAGAAGACATTTCTTTCAAACAAAAATACAATAAAAGCGAAAAGTGCCGTCCCTGGTTAGCCTTTGTGGACTGCGCAGGCTAGTCTTTGACGATTCATGACTGCGCAGGCTAGTCTTTGACGAATCATGACTGCGCAGGCTAGTCTTTGACGAATCATGACGCGCATGCATTGAAACATGTTTTCCCAGAGCAAGGCTCGCACTCTTTTGTTTGTGAAGGTTTGCCATAGCTTGCTTTTAACGGTATTGTACCGAGAACGCCAATAAACATGTTCTGTATACGACGGCGTTGTTGTGACAGTAATTGTACAATGTCGAGCCGAAACGATCATACGCCATTTGAAGGATACTTATCGTCATTATCATAGAATGCTATTAAACACATCGATAAGTATCGCCAAAACAGCACGTTAAGACGTCGTATGATTTTTACGTATCACCCTTTTCAAATATAATTCTGTTCCTACACTAGTTTTCATGGCTGTATTTTAGCTCACCTGAGCACAGCGTGCTCATGGTGAGCTTTTGTGATCGCCTTTTGTCCGTCGTGCGTTGTGCGACGTCAACATTTGCCTTGTTTACTCTTTAGAGGCCACATTTATTGTCAAATCTTCATGAAATTTGGTCAGAAGATTGGTTTCAATGATATCTTGGATGAGTTCGAAAATGGTTACGTTTGCTTGAAAAACATGGCTGCCAAGGGGCGGGGCATTTTTCCTTATATGGCTTTATATGGCTATAGCAAAATCTTGTTAACACTCTAGAGGCCACATTTATTGTCCGATCCTCATAAAACTTGGTCAGAAGATTCATCCCAATGATATCTTGGACGAGTTCGAAAATGATGTCGGTTGGTTGAAAAACATGGCCGGCAGGGGGCGGGGCATTTTTCCTTATATGGCTATGGTAAAACCTTGTTAACACTCTAGAGGCCACATTTATTTTCTGATCTTCATGAAACTTGCTCAGATGATTTATCCCAATTATATCTTGGATGAGTTCAAAAATGGTAACCTTGGCTTGAAAAACATGGCTGCCAAGGGGCGGGGTATTTTTCCTTATATGGCTTTATATGGCTATAGTAAAATCTTGTTAACTTTCTAGTTTGCTCAATCTTCATGAAATTTGGTCAGAACATTGGTTTCCTGTGTAGTAAAGTTTGGTTTTATTATGTCAATATTATGTGACATTAACTGTATTATGTAATTTTTCATAACACAGAATTTTCATAGTAAACATAACTGTTTTAGTCATTAACACTTATGAAAAGCCTTTCAACTAAGAGATAACTGAAAGAAAGACAACATGAACATGATTTTGCAGTATTTATGCAGTATTTATCTCCCTTGTTTATCCTGGTTCAGTAATCTATTTTTAGTTCTGCTCTGGAATTTGAGAAGATATTGATCATTGATAAATGCACTGTTCTGAGAGAAAATTGACTACCGGTACTCTGCCATTGATCACTTCTGAACTGTATAAAATAAGCTGTTGTGGCTGATTTAAACACCTCTTGATGCTTTCTTGAAAAGTTAACAGCTCTTGAAAAAGGTTGGAATTTTGAAATAATTAAACTCTAAATTATTTTTAACACCAGCATCAAGACATTTTGACATTATTTTCTAAATTATTCTTATTATTTATATTATTTTTATTTGGCATTCTATAAATTAGAAAGACTATATTCTATTTCAATAACTGTAGTAATTTTTTCTTATTTTTACATTTGATTCACTGAAGTTTCCTAATCTCCATAAATAATGTTCTTTAGATTAAATTAGACCTATTTTGTTAACTAGATTGTTGAAGCACTTTCTAGACTAACAGTAACTTATATTTATATCAGTTTTTTAATACAGATTTTGAACTTCTTTTTACATTCATTAAGGTATTTGCTGTATGTTGTTCATTTTTTGTAACGATACTTAGATTCTTTAGACTTAGCGCGTACCTGTTATTAATTTTCTGTCATTGTTCTTCATTTTCAGAGTTCTTGGAATAAAAATGTGTTATTTTTGTTAAAGCTGGTTTGGTTTTCACTTATTAATAAATTCTTTAAGTGTTTTTAGGCGTCCCTGACTGAACGCCTTTAGTTAATTGAATTACAACCAGTCAGTATGTTCATCCTGACCGGACATAAGAGTTTGTCAAATAAATACTTCCGCATTACATATGTGCTTACAAAGTTACATAACTTGTAACCGTCCTGTGACCGGTTCATTTGCGTAAGCGAAGGAGACCGCACTACCACACCTGGATAGGACAGTTGAGTTCGATAACGGTTTGGATCGGTAAAAAAACATGGTCGCCGGGGGGGGGGTATTTTTCCTTATATTTATATAGTAAAAAGGCTTTTGAACACTAGAAGTAACATGTTTTGCCTAATCATCATGAAATTTGTCAAAACATTAGTTATATGGATGTCTCGGACGAGTTTGAAAATGGTCGTGATCAGTGAAAAAACATGGCCGCCAGGGAGTAAGGCATTTTTCTTTCTATGTATATTGTGACAACATGTGAACAGTCTAGAAGACACATTTTTTTCCCAATCTTCATGAAATTTGGACATATCTTGGAAGAGTTAAAAAATGGTCCAGGTCTATTAAAAAAACATGGCCGCCAAGGGGCCATTTGTTGTTCATTCTTCATGATACTTGGTTAGAACATTTGTTCCTTTGATATATTGGGCTGCAAAGAACAGGTCCTTTCTTTTTATCTCAGGTGAGCGACTTTGGGCCTTTCAGGCCATCTTGTTATAGTACGAAACAAACATACATTAAAACCAGTTTTCCCAGAACACGGCTCATATATCCGCAGAGTCCCATTCACTTCCGTCCGGCCGCGTTCGCCACCACCAGCATCACCACCGCTCACACGTGCTTCCCGCGCACCACGTCACGTGCACGGTGGGTCACATCCGGGTACGCTTCCACGGCGGCGCCGCCAGGTTGTGCCAATTCCTGACCTCCATGTACATCAAGGTTTACAGGCGACATTTGGAGGCGCAGGTATATTTTTTTACAAAGGAACATTTTTTTGTATTAAATAAGACACGAGTCAATTTTAATTATTATTTTATGATACATACATTCACAATATTTCGTTGGAATATATTTTGTCCTGGTTTCGCACTTAATATCCCCTTTGATATTACATGTGACTCTATAAATGTACAAAGTTATTGTCATCGAATTAAATCACGATATCGTCTGGTAATAACAGTGTGTTTTTCGTCATCAATATCACTTCAGGCGACTCAAGTCTGCTCGGCGTATTTCCTTAAATGGGCCTTTCTCTGTGAACAATGGGTTTACTGCATGTGCGTAAAGTGTCGTCCCTGATTAGCCTGTGCGGACTGCACTTAACACTGGGACGACACTTAACGCACTAACTAACGACACTAAACCCCCTTTTCACAAAGCACGGTCCAAATGATTTAATATATCTACATCTAAATCCATGCTGCCCTAAATACCGAAAACTTAACCGATTTAATTATTATTACGCACAGTAAGGTTTTTAGCACATTTTTATGCCATCTTGTCTACGCTATTTGCCATGTCCTTTTTTCTAGACGCTAGGCATAAATGGGTTAAAGGTCCCCCCCCCCCCCGATAAGTGTTCATTTAAAGGCTGTGTCTGAAACGCCTTCATTAATACATTTTTACATAACTCCCACGCGATCAGTTTGTTTGCCGTGGACTTTCACACTTTATATTTTCGCCTTGTAAGAAATAAGATTTATACGTAGATTTTCGTCATAAACTACATATGTTAGCAATGAATAATGATCTGAAATAATATTTAGAAACATATTGTTCGCCGTGTAGTTAGGTCATAATATAAATGGACCATATAAACTTGTTTCTTTGAATGAAGAGTTATACATGCTTTTAAGCTCTGTTTTATATGTGAATCGTCTGTGAACACGTTAGCGCGTTTTAATGTTCTTGTTTCTTTGCGAGCCATAGCGATTAATAGAAATCGGTTGAGCGACACGAGCCCACTCTCACCATCTTGTTTACCTCACCGTTCTGCTGGTTCCGGTTTCAGATTGCCAAAGTCATACAGGAGACGGTACAGGACGACGGACAAATCCTCATGTCAGCTCTCTCAGGTAACACCGCATAGCCTTATAAAAGCCGCGTTCTGGGAAAACTGAGCTTAATGCGTGTGCGTTTAGGCTCATCTGCGAAAACACTTCCGGCCTTGTCATGATTTCGATAAGACGAAAAATTCCATTAAAGCGGCAATTGTTGCCCCTGATAAGCCTATGGGGACTGCTCAGGCTATCCTGCGATGAAACTTAACGCACATGAATTTTGCCCAGTTTTCCCAGAACAAGGCTCATATATTTTCAATATGTGCTTACAGTCTACATTCCGGTCGAACTTATCACGTATATACGCGTGTCACGATGTCTCAAATTTTTCGGACTATTTTGTGTATGTAACTTAGAGCTATTACGGCAGCAAATCTGCATGCAATTCTAGCATTTACAGTAGGTTCACAGTCAAGGTCATAATCACCTAAAATATGGCGCAATAAATTTAATTTGGATGGAAATATTACACTTAAATGTTGTGTATAGTTAGCTTACAAGCGACTTTTTATGCCCCCCTTCGAAGAAGAGGGGGTATATTGCTTTGCACATGTCGGTCTGTCCACCAGGTGGTTTCCGGATAATAACTCAAGAACGCTTGGGCCTAGGATCATGAAACTTCATAGGTACATTGATCATGACTCGCAAATGACCCCTATTGATTTTGAGGTCACTAGGTCAAAGGTCAAGGTCACGGTGACCCGAAATAGTAAAATGGTTTCCGGATGATAACTCAAGAACGCTTATGCCTAGGATCATGGAAATTCATAGGTACATTGATCATGACTCGCAGATGACCCCTATTGATTTTCAGGTCACTAGGTCAAAGGTCAAGGTCACGGTGACCCGAAATAGTAAAATGGTTTCCGGATGATAACTCAAGAACGCTTATGCCTAGGATCATGAAACTTCGTAGGTAGATTGATAATGGCTGGCAAATGACCCCTATTGATTTTCAGGTCACTAGGTCAAGGTCACGGTGACCCGAAATAGTAAAAT
The DNA here is from genome assembly GCF_020536995.1 of Dreissena polymorpha. NCBI lineage: Eukaryota > Metazoa > Mollusca > Bivalvia > Myida > Dreissenidae > Dreissena > Dreissena polymorpha. Next base: position 44,917,263 of record NC_068356.1, on the reverse strand, counting down.
GGTTTCCGGATGATAACTCAAGAGCGCTTATGCCTAGGATCATGGAAATTCATAGATACATTGATCATGACTCGCAGATGACCCCTATTAATTTTAAGGTCACTAGGTCAAAGGTCAAGGTCACGGTGAACCGAAATAGTAAAATGGTTTCCGGATGATAACTCAAGAACGCTTATGCCTAGGATCATGAAACTTGATAGGTAGATTGATCATGACTCGCAGTTGACCCCTATTGATTTTCAGGTCACTATATCAAAGGTCAAGGTCACGGTGATCTGAAATAGTAAAATGGTTTCCGGATGATAACTCAAGAGCGCTTATGCCTAGGATCATGGAAATTCATAGATACATTGATCATGACTCGCAGATGACCCCTATTAATTTTCAGGTCACTAGGTCAAAGGTCAAGGTCACATTGACAAAAAACATATTCACACAATGGCTGTCACTACAACGGAGAGCCCATATGGGGGGACATGCATGTTTTACAAACAGCCCTTGTTTAATGTTTATTTGGAGCAAGTCGGGGTTAGGTAAATGCCACTATTAACAAAAATGTAAAAAAACGTGACTTCTAAATACCTTTAGTTTAGTTCGATATTTTGTCCTGAAATTGAACGTGTCTGTTGCTTGGGATTCCATTATTGTCAACTGGGTCACGGTCAAGGTTACCGTTACTAGAAAAATAACACTTTTACTGCTCAATAACCTGGGTGTTTATCTAGGCATTCTTCTGAAATTGAGTGTGTAATATAAGCTTTTACGCAGACCTTGACCTTGCTTTGGGGCCAATAGGAATAATGTTAAAATTCAATGTTACTAACAATGTAAACACTCCAGTTTTGATAGAGCTATTGTGCTGTCTACTTTTGTGCAGGTATCTTACGTGCAAAACTATCTTAGGATTGCACAATTATTATACCCCACCGAAAGGCGTAGGTATATTTAAACGGCAGGCGTCATTCCCTCTGATCGTCCGTGCACGCATCCGCCAATATCACTATTCCAATATTTTGCCAACGACTATTGTCATACTTCTACAGTACAATTATACCCATTTCCAGGTTTTGACATCGATTTTTAAGGAATTATTTCTATTTTTTTTAAACTTGCATATAATTTCTTGTTCGTAACTCCTTATTTTCTGTGCGATTTGGCAGATAATTATCTGCCAGCGCTACAGTACAAGTTATCAAGGTCTGGCGATTGCGTTATTTTTAAGGTTTATTCTTATTTTTTTTAATTGCATGTAAAAGTTTCTGGGCAAAATTCCATTGTTATTGCGATTTTCGTCCAACATTTGCATATCATAAATTGCAAGTTGTACAGCTTATATGGTCTAAGTTTTATGATTGCAATAATTCTTTTGAGTTATTGCCATGTGTTTAAATTTACATGTACGTATTTGTGCACAACTCCTAAGCATGTTCATTTCAGTTTCTCTAGCTTCTTTTGTCGAATTTACTCGACATGTAATTGCTACTCTTTTTACAGAATAGTATGCATGTACAAGGATGCCAATGTACAGGCCTACATTCCTCAGTCACTTACATGCACACACATTTAGCAGCCCTATCCTGGTGCATTCTGCTTCGGCTTCTGACAAAAAATGAGCCACTCTCTGTGAAAACCGGACTTCATGCATGTTCGTTAAGTGTCGTCTTGGATAAGCCTAAGCAGTCCGCACTGGCTAATCAAGGACAACCCTTTCGCCTTGACTTAATCTTTGTCTATATTTGACTTCCTTTACATGAAAAATTCCTTAAAAGCGGATAGTGTCGTCCCTTATAAGCCTATGCGGACTGCACAGGCTAATCTGGAGAACACTGTACACATATCTTAAAGAACCGTTTTCTTAAAGCGAGGCTCAAATGTAATGAGCAAAAGAATGTGTGCATAATTGTCAGTAATGTAAGAGTTATTTCTCTTGATAAAATGTATACATAATTAGCCAGGTTTTCCGAAGGAAACAACTGGTTATTAGATTGGCGAATGCGGGTGGGCTGGCTGGCGGGCGGGCGGGCGGAACAAGCTTGTCCGGGCCATAACTATGTCGTTCATTGTCAGATTATAAAATCATTTGGCACATTTGTTCACCATCATTGGACGCGTGTGTCGCGCGAAAGAATTACGTCGATATCTCCAAGGTCAATGTCACACTTTGAGTTAAAAGGTCAAACATGGCCATAAATGAGCTTGTCCGGGCAATAATTATGTCATTCATTGTCAGATTTTAAAATCATTTGGCACATGTGTTCACCATCATTGAACGGTGTGTCGCGCGAAAGAATTACGTAGATATCTTCAAGGTCGCCACGATTAAAAATAGATTGATTTTGAAACAAGGGGGGTAACTGTGATGAACAATCAGTAGCAATGCACATTTTGAGTTGTAGTTGTCTTTCTTTATCAGACTTTTTTTATTGAAAACCTAGTTTTGCGACAATTTTGTCCCTTGTTTTAAGTTGATTTTAAGATGGTTCGTGAAAATCTCTACGTGTTTCAGTAATGGCTTCCATCAACCATACGTCGGAAAGACACGTTACCGGAAGTACGGAGCGCCCCACACCTGAACACGCACTTAGCGGTAGGGCACGTCGAGATCATGAAAATCGGGCGCCGATTTCTCCTTACTGGCTAAACGGCCGTTTACTTTTATATTTAGTTATTTTTGTAAATGTTTAAGCATTCGAAGTTTTGTTTATTGTAAACAAACAGGTATGCGAAAATGATATTTTAATGTCTAACAAGCAATGTGGTCGTAAAATGAATTTAACGTATGTTTAAAGAGTACATGTTGTTTACTGAAAAGGCCATAGAAGTTTTGAGCAACCTGGTCCATTTCCGTTTGCATTGAAGAGAGAATGGATCGGTCATTAGATTTCGAATGTGGTACCATAACAACGCTTATTTAAATTGTTAATCGACACATGTACTAATTTTTTAAAGAATTTCTTTTTTGCTGATAAGTTGTTATATAAGAAGTTTAACGGACGGATAAGTGAGGGTGTGAAAGCTTTGTAGGACACGATTCTCTGTGAGGTGTTTTAAAACGTAAGCAATAACGCTCTTATACAAAATACTTATTTCCTGATATGTCATATACATAGACCGTCTTATTTTAAAGTAATGACATTCGTCTGCTTCAAACAGAACCCGGTGGAGGGAAGATACAGCGGTTCCTGGACAGTTTTTCACGCGGCCAGCCACAGACTTGAGCCACGCCCTTCCATTTCCGGTCGCTCCTCGGTGCAGTCCTGTGCGCATACTCTCGTGCAAAATTATTGACTTCCAGTTGCAGTCGGTAGTGGTGTCTACTTCATGGCAGTTGTTCATTATTATTAAATGTCATGCTCTTGTTTTCTGAATATGTACATAATTATTATTGTAAATATTTAAATAAATCATCGAAACATGAACACGTTTATTTAATAAGATTTATTACACATACAGATATTATATTGACCATAGTGAAGAGGACACTGTGTTATATTTACGTATTATTGACGACGAGTTTTCTTTCTGGTTCATGCGTTACAAATTATCGTACAACGTAGTATCCAGCCAAAACCACCTTCGTAACCAAATTGCGTTATTGTTATTTCGTGTTCTTTCTTTTCTTTTTCAACCGTTACTGGTTATCATATATCATCACGATTGTGGTTTCTTTTACGCATTCAAAATGTTTAATGAAGTTTTATTGTGCGCAATATTTTACGGCACACGATTGCGAGACGAATAACGTCACAGAAACGTACGGTTTCATTCCGTTGTTACTCATGCCATGATCAGTTACAATTTATTACTATTTTCAGGTAGATACTGATATTCGAATTAAGATTACTCGTCTGATATACGTGTTATCACCGGTATTTATGCGCCATATTTTATTCACTAATTATAAACTCGTAATTCTTCTGAGGTGGAGCACACGTTTCTATGCCCGATTATTCCGTACCGTGATATCGAAAATATCGCGAGAACGATATCGTATATTACAGAACAGAACAGAACAGAATAGTTTATTTTTTGACTTAAGCATGTGAAGCTCATCGTCATTAACATACATATAAATAACAGCATGCGTTGAAGTACACACAAAAACACACATCATTTTAAAGAATAAATAATCTAAATAAACACGAAATAAACATAGTTCGTGAACATATTTCGTGAGAATGGTACATGGATGGGTTTAATACACAGTGGTCACACAATGTTATGCATATAGGTTTACAAATATAGGTATAATTACATATTTCTGACCTTATTTTTTTGTAAAAATGTATTTGTATTTAACACTACATATATATGACATTTTCTCTTATTTTAAAGCATGTTAAACAATACATGGCTAGCTTTCTTAATACAGTTTTGTTTGAGCTATTAAGTAGTTTAATAAACTTGAACATATTAATTGGCCGGATTCTATAATAGTTCGGAATTAATGCATTCCTAACATCATTATAATAAGGACATTTAAGAACAAAGTGAAATTCATCCTCGATGTCATTAAGGTTACATAATATACATTTGCGTTGATCTCTGTCAATATTCTGGTGTCTGCCCGTTTCTATGGATAATTTGTTGAATGCGGGCAAAAAAGTTTAGAGACCAGTAAACCAGTTTATTTCAGATTGTTGCGAAATTGATGTCTTCAGTTAAAACATATTTATTTACGCATCGCTGAAATAGACACTGTATTAAACCTTCCGTTTGAAACAATAAACAGTACTTCAGTATGGAAAGTTCATCGGAGACCTCGTCTCCGAAGTGGGAATCGAAAGTAGAAACCTTTTCAGCAATTCGCATCGCAAATATGCTGATATTTTCTGGAAAATTCAAAATAACCAGATGATGTTACGGTTATTCTAATGACAGGCACGTCGGCTATGAGCGGTCGACATTTATACAAAAAACATGTCATGCCAAAATATACTTCAGTGCCTCTCTTTTCGAACAATAACAGTTGCAAACCGGTTATGTTGTGTAAATGTTCGTGGTTTACCGACGACACAAATATATGAGCCGTGCTCTGTTAAAAGGGGTGTAATGCATGTGCGTAAAGTGTCGTCCCAGATTAGCTTGTGCAGTCGGCACAGGCTAATCAGGGACGACATTTTCCGCCTAACTGGATTTTTGATAAGAAGAGACTTTCTTTAAAGGAAAAAATCATACAAGCGGAAAGTGTCGTCCCTGGTAAGCCTGTGTGTACTGAACAGGCTAATCTGGGACGACACTTTACACACATGCATTGAACCCCCTTTTCACAGAGCACGGTCCAAAAAGGTTTTATAGAAGACGGCATTTTTTCAATTCTTCCTTATTTATTGGTATGTAACCTGCATACACTAACCCAAGCGATGAGACAAGACGGGCGGTTATCAGGCGGTGTTGGTTTCTCTAGATGGCTGCTAGGCGGTGATTTCCAGGTGTTATTGAAAATAATTCAATCAACTCGTAAACACTTCTTATGTTGGCCCTTGTTGTGGTTTTAATACTTCGCGTTACGCATTCCTGTTTAAAAAAATATCTTATGCTTGAGATTTGTTTAATGAATTTATGAATGAATTTTGCGGGTTTTCGTCATGCCAAATGATGATATGCAAAGTGTATGATGCACGCTATCAGGTCCGTATTACGTTATCATTAGGGGAAACACTGAGAGTGTACGCCCTATGCTTGTTTGTGAACTCACCCTGGCAACTCAGTCTTATTAGACCGTAAGCATGAATGACCTAGGGTGGACAAGCACGCTTTAGTTGAAGACAATTAGTTAATACAAATATAACATTATTGTTAATGTCTGACGTTCGCATGCGAAGCGTTCTTTTTAACGTCTAATTTAGGTTTCGTATTTTTTAATCGGTAAATACTTTAGTTTGGTACTTGAATTATTTTGCACACAAAAATGAAATGACTTTTGTGAATTAGAACTTATTTAATTCTTCCGTTTTATGGTTGGACAAAGATTTTCTTGCTGGTTTTTATTTCGAGATAGTTGTCTCGTAAGAAAGAATAAAATAAACCATTCAATATCAGATATTTTGTTGGAGGTTTCGATAAAGGAATATGCCCCTGCATGGGGACTTCCGCTGAGTTTATTGGTCAAACATAAAATATCTCCATCTATACTATTATCTTTCAGCGGATACAACAAGGGATCAGTTTTAACACATTTATTTTCATGGCATCGAATACTTACGGCTGATTGAAACGCTAACGAGTCCGTTTCTTGGGTAGAACCAGTACTTGTTGTCTATAGGGGTCTAAAGAACGCCCCGACTGTGGGGATCGAACCCGTGACCTCCTGGTCACTGAGCGTACACCATTATTTCACGGTGACCTTCATCAAGAGTTTATTCGCTGTTCGAGATTGAGCCGTAAACGTATCTATCGCGCTGTGATTTCGTCAGATACGTGAAAGATTAATACCTGTTGCGTTCATGGGACGCAGATAAAATTTCAATAAATCCACGAAAATTCTGATAGAGATGAGCACATTCATATACATCGACTGAACCAAATATGTAGAGAACTAAAACAATTTGTAGGCACTAAGCATAAGGGACTAATGTTGAGGAATCATGAACGCTGCGTTCTGCCCTGTTTCCTCTGCATGAACGCTGCGTACTGCCCTGTTTCCTCTGCATGAACGCTGCGTACTGCCCTGTTTCCTCTGCATGAACGCTGCGTACTGCCCTGTTTCCTCTGCATGAACGCTGCGTACTGCCCTGTTTCCTCTGCATGAACGCTGCGTACTGCCCTGTTTCCTCTGCATGAACGCTGCGTACTGCCCTGTTTCCTCTGCATGAACGCTGCGTACTGCCTGTTTCCTCTGAATAAACGCTGCGTACTGCCCTGTTTCCTCTGCATCTACGCTGCGTACTGCCCTGTTTCCTCTGCATCTACGTTATTCCCCACCGCTTATAATTTTCTCTGCATTGTGTCTAAGTGACCAGATTGGAGTCTAAATGATATTAAACACGAGATGCTGTTTATGTTTTAATTATTTATTTGTTTAATTGATTAGTATCACCTTGGAATCATTTTCAGGTTCCTGATTAAATTGAAACCATTTCATGATGTTGATTTCACCTAAACGACCGTTCCGGTCACATGTCTTAATTTCAAATTTTACATGCAAATGTATGTTCATACTTCAGTGCGAATTCATGAACTACGCTTATGTTGAGGTATTTTAAACAGATTTTGTATTCCATGTGGTATTTTTCTTAGCATAACGAGCATTTTAAATGGTTTGATTCTTTTCATTTGAACAGAAAACACACGTATACAAACAGTTCAATAATTTAATATTATTTTCAACATATACAATACAATAAGCTCTTTAATTATGGTCCATAGTTTTACAAATAAAATATATGAAACATATAAAATCAGCCGCGTCGTCAAAAATAGGTCTTATTCCATATAACACGTGTCTGGTATGGTGGCCAAGCTCGCATACTGCCGGGGACGGGGTTTGAACTCGGGTAAAGAAAGAGTAACGAAATTTGTACCATGCACTGCATCTCAGTTTTTCCTTTTATAACATGCACTTTTTTTCATATTCTCTTGAATACTAGAGAGAAATGCTCCAAAATTGAAAACAAATCAAAGACCATGAACTCATTATCGTTTAAGATATAGCTTATGCTACTTGTTTTGCGATTTCGTTCAATTTTCATTAAAAGATATGAATTTCAATATTTCATATTACTAGAGTTATGCTTTTATCACGAAAATGAAACAAACGGAAATTGCTGCTTAAATATCAAAGAAAAAATCATGGTTCCTATTATGCGTTCTCCCTCTCAAGTGCACAAGAAACCCATATATGATGTTTCATTTGAGTCATATCAATATGTGTCGAGTTATGCTTCGCAGAAGAATATTACAGTGTGTACTTACGCGCTGCACAAGAAATAGGCAAAGGGAAATAACCCAAGCACTACATAAAGAGTGATGGTCTTTGTACATTTAGAGTTTCATTTTAATACGTTCTAAACATATGAATAATGCACCATTCAAGAAACTTAAACAAAGGACAATAGCTGCGTTCGAACTATTAGGGTACTAGCACCTTGTCCTCGGCATGTTCTCTGAAAGAAATCATTTTATGAAGCTTCATCCATTCATTAGTTGCAAAGTTTTGGTTTATAAAAAGTGACTAAACAAAAGTAACAAAAGGGTAAGAACTCCAAACAAACTGACAAGAGAGTTGTGGTTTTTGTACCCTGCACTTCCTCTAAATGCCCTCTATCAATATTTTGTGTTTGGATATCTTAATGCTCAGCATAATAAAATTGAATACAACGCAATCACTCTGTAAATTACGAAGATAGTTTAACACTGCACGCTCCATTAAAGCCCTCTTTAAAAACATGAAATATAATTTACCCCCCCCCCCACAATACTACCCGTGTTTTACAACTGCACAGGCTTATTTGGGACGATACCTTACTCTCATGCATTAAGCCCGGATTTCCCACAGTTCGACGCTTCTGCACCAAACATGCTCCGGTCCTGCTGCACAACCCACTCGCACACTGTAATCGTTCAAGGCTTTTAGAGGATGTAGTTGCCGCTCGCGTCTCTATTCGCACATTGCCACTAAAGTTCCATATATTGTCTCGAATTCCATTACTAATCAATACCTGTGATTTACTTGCCATGTATCCGCGTTCTCTTTGCAACCGTTGTAGCTCTGTCTCATTTTTTGAAGGCCATTTAAACAATAAAGTGATAAAGCCCAATTGTTCTCTTCAGTCTTTGAAGCCCACACGGAGCCAATTATTGATGCGGTCCGCCAATATCAGCCCGATGCCCACAGCGTCCCCCGCGCGAGCGAATCTCATTAAGTTTAAACCTATTTATTTTCGATCGATTGCATCGAAAGCCAATGGCTTTTTAAGACGCTCTCAAGTTCGTTTCATGGGTAAAACTAGTACTTGGTGTCTTTTGGGGAGATCATGAGAACGCTCCCGAATTAAGGAACGAACCCTCACCTCCCGGTCGCTAGGCGTGAACCATATCCACTTCGCCACGCGACCTCATTTGACCGACCCCTATCTGCATCCACACTCCTCCACCACCATGCCCTCGTACGCGGGCTTGAACACGACGACATCCTGTTTGTCCAGGTAAAGGAGAGAGATGGGCGCCAGTTTTGTCGGCACGCAGCACGCCTCCACGTAGAGGTGCGGATTGAGCACGTGCATCCTCGACTGCATGATAGCGTGCATGGACGGCGACTGGTGGTCGCTCAACGGGTAGTAGCAGGCGCCTGCGCACTGGTACGCCTGCAAATAGACGCGGGGTCGACAAGTTTTTACCACTCAGATACGCACTTTATACAGACACATTTTATACTTTTCTGACAAGGTTGAAGCTTTTAAAACATTCATGCCCAAACCTAAGATACTTATGTGCAGCAAACAGCATAAAAACCTGAACAGACTGCGAATTACACGTTTTCCATCACCGTTACTTTAAAAACTGAAGTAAGAAAACTGTGATATAATAAACATTATGATTCAAATTTCGTTGACTGTTTAATTGAACTGCATCTTCTTCTTTAACTTTGTAAACCGGTTAAATATGACAAAAATAAAAGACTATACGGACGGGATAGTCACTTCTTTTTGTCATATTTAACCAGTTTACAAAGTTAACGAAGAAGATATACTATCACAGAGGACGGACTGGATCCCTATCACGGAGGCCCCGTAACGTAGACAGACAGAGCTACTCCCTTGCAAAAATCTGCCCCATTTTGTATGTTTATTTAAATCTAAGTGTTCACAAATAACAAGACAGTACTTTATACAGTACAGTAAATAGCTTTATCAGATGTTTCAGAAGTTATTATTTTACTACGTTACAAGATTTTAAACTCAGTTGTTTTTTATCAGCAAATATACAAGGATTGTCAGTTCTGCTGAGTGGTAGGGCGTTATATGACCAAATGAGCCCACACTATAGGCTCATTTACGATCAACGTACAAAGCTGACGTAAGAAGGAAGTTTGAATTTTAGGATTTCGTTTTTTAGTTATAAATCCATGTCGATTGACTGTATATATTGCTGTATAAGGTATTGGAATTTTACAATTAACAACGAGAAACAGAGTAAAATGTAATAGTAATCAAATTTAAACAATCAAAGATGCTTAAACAATGATTGCTTTCTTTCAAATAAATTGTAACAATAATCGCGTTGAAAAGTATGCATTAATTTTTCTTATGAATGATTAGCTATCATCACAAATATTGTGGTATAATCAGTCGACGTGTTACATCATCCCCTGGCACTGCGCGGCCGCACGTCCGCGGTCTGGCACAGACGTAGTACCGGAGCTCGCTAATGAAGCGTTCTGATAAGCCCTGCCGCTAATAAACGCTGTCTGGCTTTGAGCGCGAAACGCTTTGTGGTCGAGAATGTAAACACTAGTGATACGTCAACAGTTATGAAACATTGAAACATTTACATCAAGTCAAGTAAAACACACCGTTTATTCATTCGTACCACTACAATTTAGCAAATGAAGTACACCGTGCAATAGTTGACAGTAGAAAGAAAAGAAGTTTCAAGTATTATTTTTCAATGTGTATACAACGGACGAAACTTCTTGATTCAAGGGAGCAGATTTTTTTTATTTTGAAACTGGAGAGTCAATTTATACATAAGCCTCGCTCTGGGAAAACGGGGTTGAATGCATGTATGTAATTTGTCGTGAGTATTGCGGACTGCACAGGCTAATGTGGGACGACACTTAACGCACGTGCATGAATCCCCTTTTTCCCAGAGCGAGAAATATATAAATATCAATTACTTTGTAAGTTAATTATGAATGATTGATTAAGTGATATTATTAGATATCACATTGCATGCGAACGCTAAATACGCATGGCTCAATGCGGGGAATCACGTGGTCAGATTTGAGAGAAAATGGCCGCCGATGCCTCGATTCAATGGAGAAATTGAGTCTTCAAACAGGTGCATCTACCTTATTACTTACTTAATTTTAATCGGATAACGCCTATCATAAGGCCAGCCGGAAGCGGTTTCGGCGAGTATCAACCGTTTTCCTCTGGTTGGTCTGAGTGTGGAGATAACTCATGGAATATTTCGCGATTTCCTGGGTTGATACTCGCTAAAACCGCTCCCGGCTGGCCTTATGATAGGCGTCATCCGATTAAAAACAAGAAAGTAATAAGGTAGATGTACCTGTTTGAAGACTCAATTTCTCCATCAAATGGCGGCCATTTTTCTCAAATCTGACTACGTGATTCCCCGCATTGAGCCATTGAGCATTGGCTGTCGATACGTATTATAGACATATTATATTGCCTATTCGAAACTGTGTAACAGGCGACCATGATGGAGCACAGGATAGTTTGAGCCTCGCTTGTAAAACCAGGTCGTAATGCATGTGCATTAAGTGTCGTCTCAGATTAGCCTGTGTAGTCCGCACAGTCTAATCAGGAACAATACTTTCCGTCTAAACGGGATATTCGTTTTGAAGAGACAGCTTTTAAACGAAAAATTGCATGATAGCGAAAAATGTCGTTCGTGATAACCGGTAGCCTGTGCGAATTATTATGTGTGAAAATTGAACTTTACAAGGTCCTTCCGCGCCTGAGGCTGCATGATGTGAAGACGCGGAATGTGTACCATCACTTCTACCTTATTCGCTCACTAGACTCACAAATTGTGTACTCTAGAAATATTTAAATAGTTCCGCCATTCCCAGCTATTTAGTGTTTATTGAAATATATTCAAATTTGTACGTGGCATTGTGCTTTGGGTTGGAGGGTGGGGGTACCCGGTGGAAACCCCACATGTCCGGTATGACGATTCCCAACCTAACTCACAGACGCCAGGAACAGGGATTTAACCCGGGCCGTCTAGGTGAGAAGCGCATATACTAACCACTGCGCTAGCCGGGCCGGTAATATAGGTCATATACTAACCACTGCGCTAGCCGGGCCGGTAATATAGGTCATATACTAACCACTGCGCTAGCCGGGCCGGTAATATATGTCATATACTAACCACTGCGCTAGCCGGGTCGGTAATATAAGTCATATACTAACCACTGCGCTAGCCGGGCCGGTAATATAATATACTAACCACTGCGCTAGAAGGGCCGGTAATATAGGTCATATACTAACCACTGCGCTAGCCGGGCCGGTAATATAGGTAATATACTAACTACTGCGCTAGCCGGGCCGGTAATATAGGTCATATACTAACCACTGCGCTAGCCGGGCCGGTAATAAATGTCACATACTAACCACTGCGCTAGCCGGGCCGGTAATATCGGTTACATGGATGCGCGGTATTATTTCAACTACGAAGGTAAAGATGTTAGAATGTTATTGAATCTAAGAATATAGTATTTCAAATACTATGAAGGATATGAAAGAAAAACTACAATTTAAAAAAATAAAATGTATTGTATGTATGCTTTATGTTTTATGTTTTATTAAACAAAACATCCAGAAGGCAAGAAAGCCCAAGTGGACAAATACGCATACAGTGTTTACAATGTAAATAGTTCATGATTATATTAAGTAATAATGCGTTTCGTTGCAACAATACTTATTAAATATTTGACTATAACATTAATTAAGAACTTTCGAGCACAGACTACATATGAAACGCATGTTAGAGTGGATGTACGAACACATTGATAGGGTTCCACGTATATAATTTTCCTTGCGGCGTTCAACGATCATGTGATTCGTGCTTGTACATTTGTTTATATTTTAGCATGTGTATGACTGTTCAATATCTTTGTCCGCATTTGCAATGTTCACACTTTATTCGAATACTGGACTGAATTGTTCATTCGGTGTACTTTCTACATTGTAGTTTTCTCGAACACACGCAACTAACTTGTTTGTTCTTATTGGTATAGACGCATGTTTTCTCGCAGTTAATAAGGAAAAAGGATTTTATATTAGACATATTAAGTATAGTATGTACATTACCATTAAACTTTCCTACAATAATATATAGTAAAAGCCGAAGTAAGCAAAATCTTACTTTTTTCGTTTTTTGTAACTGAAAAAACGCACCTTTCTGCCCCTAGTATGAACGCATTCAAATCATCATCACAGACACACGTCAACACAAAACAGTATGCAAATGTTTAAGTCTTCTTTATATAAATATGTTTTCGAATGATGACGAAAATATGTAACGATGCATTAAATGATTCTATTTATTCACTTTATTCGGAAAGAGTTAATTATGTTAAAACGATAAATATTTTTCGCATTCCGTTTGAAAATATATTCTTTTTAAGAGAAATCGATAGCGTTATTATTATCGGGAATTTCCAAATATACACTGTTATGTTTTTTATAAATATTTTATTTCTTATTGTTATGCACCATATTTTATCGGGTGCATAAGAAAATGCAATACCTTCTTAAAAAGACCATGCTCACCATAAGACACAAAACAGGAACATGTCCTCGATGTCTTAAGGACAAAGTAAATGATTTCTATAATAATATGATAACCTTATGCCATGGTTAAGTCGTATAAAAAGGTGTTTGTTTCCATAAATCCAACCGATCCAAAGTTTGAGTGCCAATCCCAACTGTGTTGGTATTCAAGATTAAGTTGTCGATCATGTGTGCTTTATTTGATCCCTAGATCAAATTTATATTAACAACAAACAACAACTAGACAAGCATAAATAAATTTTGAGAAGATTGCTGCATGTCAATGCATACTCTTATTAAAGAGGGGAATCCTAAAAAAAGTTAAAGAAAAAATGTTTAGCCAATCTTCCTACATACTTGTTTTGGCCATGATAGTGGGACATGGTGGGAGTACATTTCTTTTAATGTTGGTGAATTTGAAAATGATTCACAGATTAATGAAGTTAGTGTAGATTTCATAATTACTGAACGTCCTATCTATTCAATGAAGTTTAAAACCACAGATGAATTTAAAAAGTTGACCGCAAGTATCGCTCAAACAGGAAGTTGAAACTCTGTGAATAATGATTTAGACTAGGAAATAGTATGTAAGTTATGAATGTTTATATGTAGGAAAAAAGCAAGGAGGGAGATAGCGATTATGGATTTAAGTTGAACCTACATAAATGAGCTCATCCAGGATTGAACCTCCCTTGGACATATTTAAAAGGTAAAGTGCTCTTATCGAATTGTTTTAAATGCTTTTATAACCATGCATGACTGTAAACATTGCGTGTGTATTATCGATTCGAGCTTGCGTCAAAATATAAATAAAGTACCAAAGATTGACAACAGATACAGATGCATATACTCGTTCAAAACGACAATACAGTGTGCATAGTAAAACTACCAACTACTAAAACACGAAGAGACAGTAACACGCGCGTGTTTTAAGCTACAATTTCTTTCAAAGCCTTTTTCCTGAATTTACAATTTTCCTTTACTTACTTTATATCCCCGCGGAGCTATCACCCACTCGTGCATGTGCAGCTCTTCAAAATCTATATACATCGGTCTCCTTTTACAGATGGGACGCATCTCATTACTGCGCTTTTGCCGGCTAAACTTTCGGCTGGAAACCGCCTCCCGGGAGGTCAATCGGCTCGTGGCGTGAAGGTTACCCCGAGTTGCCATGTCGTGCATAAGCAAGTCATGGCGCTCCGCGTTCCGTATGTGAGACTCTGAACTATCCGTGGAATACACAACCAATATCGGCTGTTTAGCATTTTGCGGATCCAATGTTATACCCATGCTACCCCGGGAAGTGTCAAGAAAAATTCCACTAATCCGTATTTCAAACTTTTCTATTTTTGAGGCACTTTGTAACGATCGCTTTACAGCGTTTGTAACATCGAAACTTTCCCATGAATTCTCTTCAAAATATATGTACTTTGTTGTCAATTTATTGTATTTAACTTGACTAGTTGACTGGTCGGATACGTCAACAATTTCGAATATAGTCACCGTAATGCTGACGCCTATTTGCTTGCGGGGATCCTTGGATATCACGGTGTACAAACGCAGCTCCGCGAGATTCACGTTCTCGGTCCGGTCCAGCGCGGATATATCGAACGTGAGGGAATGTACTGCTTCACCGGGCCATAGGCCACTAACTGGCGGGTATCGAACCCCGGCACCTTTAATAAGAAAAAATAATTAAATTAAATTGTGTTCCTTCTTGTTTGAATGCGTATAGTTTAACTTGAAAACTATTGATAAATATCTGTAAATCTGCTGTTAACAACTCATCAATAAAAGAAGATCTATTTGGTCACACTGGAAAATGTAGATCTTGCAACTATCGTCGCTAGGCTTTTTATAGATTGATTGATCTTTTAAAATTACAAAAAAAAACGAAAATAATTTATAAATATTGCGTTTTTTATCGTCTTACTATTATTCCGGCACATTTTTTTCGCGCTATTTTATTAATGGTTTAGATATGCTACCTTCCATCTTTAATGACATATGTATCAGTATAAGTGTGCCTTCGAGAATCTCTGAGGAAAGACGCAAAAGCAAAACTGAAAAAAACTGTCTGAATTGACAAATATGAATGAAATTAATATTGCATGCTACCATTTTACATTACATATCCGGTTAAAGGATATAAATTTTATTGGATAAAGTTTCATCATAAACGATTTTTTAGGACATAAAAAGCGTTCAGAATTTAACCAATCATTATTTCATTTATAAATATTTATTTGAGGTTACCGGAAGTCAGGGCGTACCTTCCATAGCCGGAATTAATTTTTTCCCAACTTTTCTTTGTGCAAAAATATAAGGAAAGCACAATAAATATAGTAGGGCGTTTTTTGCTAAGTAAACCGATTATCCCCCACATAATTATAAAATATCGTTTTGTGATTCTTGAATATCTGTCATAAGAAATCAATTAAAAAACTTGTATTGTTAATATGACAAACAACTTTTTAGTGCTTAATTACTTACCTTTTGGATTTATGTTCTTAAAACTTCGAACGATATTGGAGTCATGTAAGTTATACCGATGTTTGGACAGTTTGTCGTACAACTCCAACATAAACTCCGGGGTCACAGTCCGGTTGATATACCCCGTGGAATCCTTCCGCTTGTGGGTATCAAGCGTTCGTAAATACTCCGCCATAGCCCCCGGCGCGATGAAATCCTCGTCCGCTTCTTCCTCCGCGAGAACTAAGTCAATGTCACCAATCTCAACGAAATTGTGGTCTACAACACCAGACGATGTCTTTCTATTGGATGCCAGCGTCACCCCGCTGCCGGTATCGAGGCGAAGCATAATGGGACGCGCAACGATGACTGACCATATCACGAATATAGTTATGCCAGAGATGACGAAAGTGCGATGCATAGCCAATGTGTACGCGATGTCGTCTGCTGTCGAAGGATCATCCCCGAGGTGTGCGCAGAGCCAGGCCAGCATCCGGTCCGCGTGCCACATTGGTCAGAACGCGCGTGACGCATGCCCGACCGTGCTACGTGACAAATGAAATGTCGCCTTCGGCGAAAAACGCGTTTCGCAATTCTCATATAAGGACACTAAAAACACTGTTACACATAATCACTATAGTAATTATATCCGGCTTCTATCGATAAAGTTCACAAAGCCCACTATATATTTAAGACCTGTCTTTCAATTAAGAGCGTTTAATTATTGTTTCAAAATATTTAATTCAACTGACAGCCGAAGTACACCACAAACACAATCATGTTCAAGAATGAAAATTGTTAAGCATGCCAGCAGCTTTTTGATCCGCAAACAACAGATGTGTCCTGGCTGTAAAACGATCTGATAAAACAGATACAGGATCTTGATCTACAAACGGTGCACGCCACCACTCGCTGGAATCGTCGGTTGCTCTATAGGGCGTGAGAGGGCGCGGTACATACGGGGGTCATCGGGGGTCACAGGTGTCTTCTGCTGCACGTGCCGGCGCTCCCATCCCATCACCGGGACGGCATCGCTCGTCTTTTACGTCGCAGGAGAATTGAACCGAGAGTGGGACAGACGTGACACGTTTTACTGGTGCGGGATCCCAGGTATCGGTCGACAGCAAGGTTCACTAATTCTATAGGGCATATAAATATCTTTAAATGTATATCGTCGGACGATTATATTAAGTTAATCTGGTATTTTTTTTAATTTATAATAATTCTGTATGCATATTCATTTGATTTGTACGTACTACGGACAGCAAATAAGACTTTAAAGTGTGTGTTTTTTAAGTGGGGATAAATAACAATAAATGTTCAATACATTTATTTTCCAGCAAAGCATGATTCACAATGGATGCCCAGATACTTAATACAGCGGATAGTATGTGTGATTTAACGTAGACCAATACGTTTTAAGAGGAGACGGTTGTAAACTGTAAAACTTGCCATACTTCGATGTAACATTGGGCAATTGCCAACATGTACTTCGCAAATAAGCCGCTTTATGCAAAAAATGGATCTAATGTCATATGCGGCAAGCGTAGCTTCAGACCAGATATAGACCGTTATAAAGTAACTCAATGTTTCGTGGTTTCTTTAGAGTACATGGGCGATCCTGACTAGAGGGTGCGTCGACCCCTAACCTTAACCCTAACTCTAACCATAACACAGGGTTATCTCCCTATACCATGCCTCGCTTGTTGTCGTTGTCCGCTTCCCTCCGAACATGCACGCTGGTCTTGAGCAATTCTGGCAGCATATGGCATACGACCCAGTTTCGCACAACGCTGGTCAAATAGCGTAGTTCGGTTGTATAACGCTTATATATACAAAATGCCGTTTCCCCGATCAAAACAAGTCTGTTTAGGTGTTTCCTGGATTAAAGACGAAATCACACTCGATAATGATTCACATTTGTTAAAGCCTGACTCTCTAAATTCTATTTTAAATATACTTTATATCATAAATAGTCTTACATATTCGGCTACACAACGAAACAAAGTCTAACTAATGTACAAATCGCATATCCTTTTAGTAACGGGTCAATACTAGGGACCCTAGTATCCGATCTGTTCATAGTTTTACCGCTGATCTGTTTAGTGATCGTATTGAAAGAAAAACGCGAAGCTGTTGTTATAAATTTCCTAATCATAATGTTCTTTTAATAAATTTCCTTAAATACAAATAACTACCAACACAATGTTTTAAGTGAATTGTTTCTGACTTATTGGCATTTACTAAACATAATCATGCATCAAATTAAAAAAAAAATGTTCACAGAAAACAACCTAAAACGCACGTAATTTGAACCTAAAAACAACAGCATGTATATGCTTGCATTTTCTTTATAAAAATAAATAGCTCAAGGCGTATTAGAAGGTTGTAATTATTTTGATATTTCTTTTTAGGTTTGCCTTATATGTAGGATTGGATGAAAATATAGGAGAGAAGGATAAATCTATAAATCGATATCCTAAATCGAAAGATAAAAATGACAATCGCTTATTACAATTGCATATTTTAGCATTTATGTAGAATTGTGTTGAATAAGCATACACGTTCTCTTAAGGTTGCCGTCTGTGTACGAATGGCTGTTTGTGAATCTGCATGCAGTAGCTTTGTATATGGCAAAAAGGTTAGGATAAGGTACATTAAAACGCAATAATTTCGTAAAGTCGATCATTTACATGGCCTTTAGTGTCTCTTTTATTGAATGCAGACATGCTAGATTATTTTTGGAAAGGTATTCGTATTACGTTGTTGCTCAAAATGCATCTCTCTTGATGTCAGCCTCTGTTGGAAGCTAAGAATGCATTAAAACTGACTTGTTCTACAAACGTTAATATGTCAGAGCAGGAAAAAAAAACGTTTTAGATAGAAAACTATTGTTAATGAATAAAAACGAATTCATACATCTTGCTGTACGGAAAGAGCAAATGAGTGACCTTACGAACTTTTTTCTCGATCACTCGTTCTTATGAGATGAACATTGCAGGTTGCGTCTTTAATCGCAACAATTTCCCAATGTATATTATTCAGATCAGGTCTTGGCCATTTTTTTTTATTTGCGGCGGATGAACTGGTGTTTTTCGCTCCAAGTTACTTATCAGTTTGTGTTTTATTTAATGTATAAGACCGGGGCAACATAAATAATATCTGATAATTGTCAAATTGACACATTTTCAATAGCATACCAGATGTGCCGGAGTCTGTTGAGGCACAGGTGCTCCAATCATTCATGTATCAACTGATGCATGGTTTACTTCTATTTCACGCCTGTGTAAACTGTTAGTTTGTTAGTCCATTAAAAATGGTTGACTGCGAGCCATAGTATACATTTAGGAGGTGTCTGGTTAAAAAAATATGTAATGGAAAAGGTAGAAGTTAAGCTTGATGACATGGTTACGTCGCAAAGATCAACGACTTTACCTTGCTAGCTGTAGATTACATGTAATAACACATTATATAATTTATATTTCAGTTTCATGTTAAAAAATACTAAAACTATATAGTTGGGCAAAGATCGAAAGATGTTCATTGATCACTGAGATCAAAGGCAACATAACAGAACACCCGCACTCTTGATTTCAATCGTTTCCATGCATTTGTGAGCCCCTCTCTGGGAGAAGCTTAACCCATTTATGCCTAGTTGACTCTCCCACCCTTCTAAATTGGATCAATTTATTTTCAAAATTAGGGATGTCTAGTATATTTATTTCTATATTTAGAACAATTCTTACAGAAATTACTTTAAGCAAACAGCGTAGACCCAGATGAGACGCCGCATCATGCGGCGTCTCATCTGGGTTTACGCTGTTTGCAATGTCCTTTTTTTCAGGACGCTAGGCATGAATGGGTTAATGCATGTGCGTAATGTGTCGTCAGACAGGCAAATCAGGGACGACACTTTCCGCCTAAACTGGATTTGCATTAAGAAAATACTTCCTTTAAACGGAAAGGTCCATAATATCGTAAATTGTCGTTCATGATTAGCCTGTGTGGACTGCAGCACTTGATCTGGGACGGCACTACGCACATGCATTAAGCCCGATTTTCCCTGAGCGATGCTAAAATATAATACCAACAACGATGATAGTATGATGTTAAACCCCTCTATCATGAAGAATGCATGCGAATTTAATTCTTTGGAATGCACATATCTGATTCGCCAGATACGATAAGAGGGAGGGGTTATCTTGCTTTGAAACACGATTTTATCCAGGTGCTAATTTATAGACGTGTTGTACAGAATTTCCAGGAACGCACGTAAACATGGTAACCAACACTACATTTTAGTGTCAGTGAATCTCAATGTGTCATTTCGCTACTACAACCTGGTAGACAAATTAAATAAATCAACTTAAATGCACAAACAACGCTTCACAGAATAAGCTGTTCGCATTTAGCCTGTAAATATTTTTAATAAATAATATTATTAATGGACGGTGCGTTATGTAACACACAGGAGGTAAGCGTGTGGCTATGATATTAATTAGTGAAAACATCATTTTGAATGATAAATAATCATATTATAACGAAAAATTAAGTTTTATATAAAAAAATCACTTTCAAATATATATATAACAAGGTATGCATCTTCATCAATTGTGCAGCGATTTTCACGATCTCGGTCTTATTCAACGCAGAAATGAATTTCCTTTCTGGAAATGTATACGTCTTGCAATATTTTTACAAATGCTGGGTCAACTTTTAAGAAATAACACGATACCAAACTCGCATGACCCAGTTGACAATAATCATGCGTCTTTAAGACTGAAATCTTCATGGAGTAAAGGGCATCTTCCCTACAAAGTTCATGTACCTCGATACCATAATTCAATAAAACGTATGAAAAAACATAATTACCGTTCTTGTCGTCACATTATGCATCAAGACTAACTGTCCAGCGCCGTTTGAAACCTTTGTTTACATACATTTCAACTAACTGACATTTCAAACACACGAGTGATTTCATTGGTCCAATGCGGAGGTGTGTCTTTACAACTGGAGATTTCATTCATAAAGACTGCATGATCATTGTCAACTGGGTCATGCGAGTTGTGTATCGTGTTATTTCTTAAAAGTTGACCCAGCATTTGTAAACATATTGCAAGACATATACATTTCCAGAAAGGAAATTCATTTCTGCGTTGAATAAGTCCGAGATAGTGAAAATCGCTGCACAATTGATGAAGATATGGCTGTTCAAAGCGATGCACCCCGTTTTGGGATGATTTTGAGTTGCATACCTTGTTATATATATATTTGATAGTGAATTTTTTTCAGAAAAGTTAATTTTTCGTTATAATATGATTATTTATCATTCAAAATGATGTTTTCACTGATTAATATCATAGCCACACGCTAACCACCTGTGATGTAACACAATTCAGAACACTGCCGGTTACATTCATTTTGTAACACAATTTTCTTCCATGTAGGTCAACTCCGCTATGCGTCAACAAATTAGAGCCTTTAACCAACAAGTCGAGCCCATTGTCAATAATCGTAGAATTATTAATATGCTTCAACATATACACGTGTGGCCTTTTACCTTTTGTGAGACCATGACATTTGCATTTGGAGTACATTACACGTCCTCTCAACGTGGTGAACATTTTTATGTTAAGTATTTTGGTTTAAGTATGATTAATGATGAACTCACAGTAGACTCAGACTGTATTTTGCCTAAAAAAGGGACATTTGACACGAAATTTTAAATAGATTGGACCTGACGGTTGACCTCTAATTGTGACCTTGATCTTTGAGCTAGGGAGACGGTTGTTACATAAGACATGCTGTCTCCACATACTTGACCTTTGAGCTAGAGAGATTGTTGTTACATATGACATGCTGTGTCCATATCCTTGACCTTTGAGCTAGGGAGATTGTTGTTACACACAACATGCTGTCTCCACATCCATGACCTTTGAGCTAGGGAGACGGTTGTTACACACGCCATGCTGTCTCCACATCCTTGACCTTTGAGCTAGGGAGACAGTTGTTACACATGACATGCTGTCTCCACATCCTTGACCTTTGAGCTAGGGAGACGGTTGTTACACATGACATGCTGTCTCCACATCCTTGACCTTTGAGCTAGGGAGATTGTTGTTACATATGACATGCTGTGTCCATATCATTGACCTTTGAGCTAGGGAGATTGTTGTTACACGACATGCTGTCTCCACATCCTTGACCTTTGAGCTAGGGGTCAATGTCAGTTGTAGTGGTAGCCATTGTGTGAATTCGTTTTTTGTCACTGTGACCTTGACCTTTGACCAAGTGACCTGAACATCAATAGGGGTCATATGCGAGTCATGATCAATGTACCTATGAAGTTTCATGATCCAAGGCGTAAGCTTTCTCGAGTTATCATCCGGAAACCATTTTAGCGTAAAGTCACCGTGACCTTTGACCTAGTGATCTGAAAATCAATAGGGATCATCTGCGAGTCATGATCAATGTACCTATAAAGTTTCATGATCCTAGGCGTAAGCGTTCTTGAGTTATCACCCTGAAACCATTTTACTTGTTCAAGTCACCGTGATCTTGACCTTTGACCTAGTGACCTGAAAATCAATAGGGGTCATCTGTGAGTCATGATCAATGTACCTATGAAGTTTCATGATCCTAGGCATAAGGGTTCTTGAGTTATCATCCGGAAACCATTTTTCTGTGTCGAGTCACCGTGACCTGTGACCTGAAAATCAATAGGGATCATCTTCGAGTCATGATCAATGTACCTATACAGTTTCATGATCCTAGGCGTAAGCGTTCTTGAGTTATCACCCTGAAACCATTTGACTGGTTCAAGTCAACGTGATCTTGACCTTTGACGTAGTGACCTGAAAATCAATAGGGGTCATCTGTGAGTCATGATCAATGTACCTATGAAGTTTCATGATCCTAGGCATAAGGGTTCTTGAGTTATCATCCGGAAAACATTTTTCTGTGTCGAGTCACCGTGACCTTTGACCTAGTGACCTGAAAATCAAAAGGGGTAATCTGCAAGTCATGATCAATGTACCTATGAAGTTTCATGATCCTAGGCATAAGCGTTCTTGAGTTATCATCCGGAAACCATTTTACTGGTTCTAGTCACCGTGACCTTTGACCTAGTGACCTGAAAATCAATAGGAGTCATCTGCGAGTCATGATCAATGTACCTATGAAGTTCCATGATCCTATGCGTAAGCGTTCTTGAGTTATCATTAGGAAACCATTCGGTGGACGGACCGACTGACATGTGCAAAACAATATACCCCCTCTTCTTCCAAGGGGGGGGGGGGGGCATAACAAAAAAATACCATGAAAGTGGACAGTGTCATCCCTGATTGTCCTGTATAGCCTTCACAGGCTTATCTGGGACGTCACTTTCCACACAAGCATTAAACAACGTTTTCCCAGAGTGAGGCACATTTATATTTTGTAAAGATATGCATGGACGCTATAGTTATTTCACATGCACTAAGTGTTACAGGTTCCATGTTACCTGTGTTGATGCAGTGAAGTTATACGTCAAACAAAATGTGTTTGAAACCATTAAAACAAATTTACATAAGAATCTAGTCATGTTACATACACAAATTGTGTTTATCCTAAAACTTAAGTTACTTTGAATTGCATTTAAATCTTATTGCATACAGCAAATGTTTAAAATTTAAATCCTTTTAATATACTTAAATATTTCACTTGCAACTTAATCACATTGCATTCAACTGCTTAAAGCCTTTAACTTTAGTTAATTTGGATTGCAATTTAATCACATTACAATAATTTCTAATAAATAATCCAGCAGTATCAAGCTATAAAATGCAAAAGTAGTTACAAATCATTTCAGACTTTTGAGACATTAAATGTGGTAAGGATTGCAAATGGAATCAAACGTTTAATGAAGCGTTTTCAAATCTGTCAACAAAATGTACCAAATGATGAATTAAAAAAGTGTCATTTTGTTAATTATTGTAAGAGATACATTAAAAATATTTGTTATTTACCTTATGTAAGGTAAGTAATATAATACGTATAACAATTGTAGCTGTATGAATTTAGGATAATTTGTGTTGACATTAATATATTGTACAGTTTAGTTACATTAAATCCCTATATAAAGGCTAATAAAGGAAACATAAAAACTATTCATTTATTGTTTATTACTGATTAATATCATCAAATATCACAAATTGAACAGTGCACGCATAAAACAAATGCTATATAAAATAGTTTAAACAGGACAATCAGTATGAAAATCTAGAAGAATATATTTTCATAATAAAAAATAATACAACCATAATAGTGTCACATGCAATATCAGCCATTAAACAATATTTATCAAATAAATAGAATCTAAAGACGCAGAAAAAAAAAGCAAAATTGAGCATATGAAGCCTGCTTTGGGAAAACATGGTTAAATCAATTCCATAACAGTGGAAAGTTTTGTCCCAGATTAGCCTGCAAAGACTGCACAGGCTAAACTGGGACGATGCTTCATGCATATTCATTAAACTCCAATTTCCCAAAGAAAGGCTCATATGCATTATAAATGCATCATTTTCACAATTATCTGAAAATAAAAATGCTGAGTAAGACATGAACAACTATTTACAATAATGCAAATAAATGTAAATATATTATATACCTATATGCTTCACAAGCATTCAGACATTTTATATAACATATTAATTCAGTTTTTTGGTTAACTTAATGTTACAAAAACATATCAATATCTTTTGATCAAGTGCAACCTCTTACAAAAAATAATTTTTTTACATAGATACAAATATGTGTATATTTGATAAAAAATGTTAAATGCAATATGAACAACCAAATTTACTCGTCATCTGTCTTGCTTTAATATTATATGAGAAATTGTATCATGTATTATATACAATACTTTCATCTGTGTTGCTTTAATATTATATGAGAAATTGTATCATGTATTATATACAATACTTTCACAAACACGTGGCGGTAAGTAAACAGACAATTTTTTTTTATACATTCAGCAACAATCCATCGAGCACCATAAGAGGCATCGGGAACAATACATTTTGGGACTAAATATATAGTAGTAAAAAAACTGACAAAGTTCCTTGAAATTGCCAAATTTCCCTTTTTTACAATCATCTACACTTTAAGGCTATTTAACTGCATCACCACATTAAGGCTATTAAACTTTTGAAGTCTGAGCAAGTTCCACCCTTTAGTTACAGAGGAGTTCAACAACATTTTTTGAGGACTACAGTCTATATAGTGGAAAAACCAACAAACCAACCTTAGTCAAATGTCCATTCTTAACAATTATCTACACATTTAGATGATTTAGAAAGTTAGAGCAAGATCAACTGAACAGGTGTTGAAAGACAAATATCTTTGGACTATTTTCTTCCACTGGAAAAAACAAACACAGGGCCATAATTCTGCCAATTATACAGAATGACCAGTAGCTGTATATACTTTAACTCAGAAGGGGCATAAATATATCAATAGTTAAATTTTATAGACTGAAATTGTTCAGGATATATTTATCTCACAACAAGTATACAACAAATCAGCATACCTTTATGATACAACCTTTTTATGCGAAAGCTATAACAACTTGTTATAACTCTTTCAGTGCTGCAACCGAATTTTGAAGGCCTTTGCAAACAGTTTGGATCCAGATAAGACGCCACAGAACGTGGCGTCTCATCAGGATCCAAACTGTGTGCTATTCTGATAGTATTCTTTGAAAAAAAATCAAAGAAAATGCTAATTTTAGAAATTCAGCAGACAACATTTTAGCAGATGACAAATTTCCCAGCATGCAAAGGGTTAATAATACTTAAAGAAGGCATACTGTCCGTTTTTGTTTACTGCGGAATGTAAATGTTTCTGGCAAGAATATTGATCAATTTCAGCTCATTGCAGAGAAGTTCCTAAACTTGTTCCCTTTTAAGTCTGTCTTCCTCCATTTAAAGCATACTCACATCATCTGCTAGTTTTCACATTCGCAACGTTTTATCTTGGTCGGGCGAACCAAATTTACCCTCATCATCTGAATCAGACTCTTCTGAAATAGCTAGATTGGTTTCCGGGACCCTAACGGGCGAGAGCCGGGCTATACGGGTGGCAGGCGCAGGCGCGGGCATCTCCGGGCTCGTTTCAAGGCCGCCATTGGGCGAAAGTCTAGGCAGACGGCGAGATGGCACAGGAGTCGCGTTGACAGCAGTGGCGCCTGCCAGACGACCCTTGATGATCGTTATGCTCTCCAACTGGTCTTCAAATGAACCATGCTGCTCTGCCTCTGTATAAGCATGTTTTGAGAATATCAAGAGAACATAACTCCCTGCACATACCTTAAGGGATACAAACTAACCTTTTGAACAGAGTTGCCTACAATTGTTGTACTTTTTGTACAGAGATTTTAATGATTTTTTTATTAAACAAAACTGTTTGGTTTGGAATATTTTCAAATAATTATTATAAGAATGAAAACAAATCAAATAACAAAATCCGAATTTCCTGGGTTTTGAGTATGGGACCTCTTGAGGTAACTGCTAACAGGCTCTCAGTCATCCTGCTGACTTGTGAATTTGAATAGTAGTTAAAATGCTTTGTCCATAATACTTCTATGAAACTTAAGTTTATCAGTACAAACCATTTCCCTATTTTAACAATTACCTAGACAAGAAGACCACCTAAACTACGTCTGCATGTAAACTACATAAATGTAAACTAAATACAAGCACATTTACAGCACAATACCTCCAATTAAACGCAAGCTATTTTGTATAAATTTTTCGTTTTTAGTATCACTGATCATGTCCCAACTGGCCTCAAATAATATCCCACACTTGATCAGCATGTAAGCTACCTATGATCACAATTGTAGCAAACTACTTCCATCCAAACTAAAATTATAGAAATAAATTGTTGATCTATTTTTTAGTAAAAGTGACCTTGACAGGTTTACTTCAAATGCAATCCCATACTGGATCAGTGTGTATGCTAAATACACATTAATGTCATCAAAATATCTTTTCCTATCTTAAGTGATTGAAGAGAAACATGTTCTCTTATTTAAGCAACCAACAATGACATTGACTTTTTCCCAAATTGCCCCAAATGCAGGGTCACCATGCAAGAATATCATCATAGATGATCCATGCAAACTACTGATAAATTTTTGGTGAATGTTTCAGATATGGTATCCCTCTGAATAAATTTAAGAAGCCAGTTTCACAAGCAAGTGGAACTGACACCTAGGCATATTTTACTCTAGGGTGAAGTGGAACTGACACCTAGGCATATTTTACTCTAGGGTGAAGTGGAACTGACACCTAGGCATATTTTACTCTAGGGTGAAGTGGAACTGACACCTAGGCATATTTTACTCTAGGGTGAAGTGGAACTGACACCTAGGCATATTTTACTCTAGGGTGAAGTGGAACTGACGCCTAGGCATATTTTACTCTAGGGTGAAGTGGAACTGACACCTAGGCATATTTTACTCTAGGGTGAAGTGGAACTGACACCTAGGCATATTTTACTCTAGGGTGAAGTGGAACTGACACCTAGGCATATTTTACTCTAGGGTGAAGTGGAACTGACACCTAGGCATATTTTACTCTAGGGTGAAGTGGAACTGACACCTAGGCATATTTTACTCTAGGGTAAAGTGGAACTGACGCCTAGGCATATTTTACTCTAGGGTGAAATGGAACTGACACTTAGGCATATTTTACTCTAGGGTGAAATGGAACTGACACCTAGGCATATTTTACTCTAGGGTGAAGTGGAACTGACACCTAGGCATATTTTACTCTAGGGTGAAGTGGAACTGACACCTAGGCATATTTTACTCTAGGGTGAAGTGGAACTGACACCTAGGCATATTTTACTCTAGGGTGAAGTGGAACTGACACCTAGGCATATTTTACTCTAGGGTGATATATATATGGGCCATGCTCTGTAAAAAGAGGATTTAATGCATGTTAGTAAAGTGTCGTTCCAGATTAGCCTGTGCAGTCCGCACAGACTAATCAGGAAAAACACTTTCCGCTTTTATGATTTTTGTTCATTTAATGATGAAAGTCTCTTCTTAGCAAAAATCATGTTTGGGCAGAAAGAGTCATCCCTGATTAGACTGCGCACTGCACAGGCTAATTTGGAACAACACTTTAAGCACATGCATTAAACCCTCTTTTCACATAGTGAGGCTCATATATATGTTTATATGGTAAAAGGTTGCAGTTAGAACTAGTATTAGTACTAACCATGTATTTTCTTTATTGCATCCTCAATTGTATCACCAAAGATGATGTCTTTGATGTCTGCATGCTTCAGCTCTTTTATAATGGATTTCTACAATATATAAAACATCATTGTGAAAATACATATTAAATAACTAGACATTTTAACTGAATGAAAACATTATGTTTATGTTTAATGTTTTCCACAATTGAACGCAAAAATCAATAGTTATACTAATTTTATTTTAAAATCCATGTTTGACCTCGACCTTAAACACAGAATTTAGTTTTTTGCACACAGCACATTATCTAAAGCTAGATAAAAACTGTCAAATGGGTCTTGGAAGCTGAGACTGGGACACAAAATATGCATAAAAGTGCTTGATCAAGACACATTGCCTTTAAATGGCAAATAAACGTGTCAAATGAAACTTTTCTGTGGGCACAAAGTATTCATATTCAGACCGTGAAATTATGCATGAACTACACGTGTGACCTTGATCTTAAATATAGAAGGCTGGTTATTATGCATGGCATATCTCCGTGATTTGATGATCATTTGTTCAAATTTGTACTTAATATTTATATACTTCACACTATATGATAAACTTCTATATCAAATGCAAGCCTACTTTCACATACTTTGCAGCCTGCCATGGAGAAATGGACGTCTTTTCTTTTGAAGTCTGCTATTATTTCTATCAGACCCTAAAACAATACAACACATGACTATATACATCAAGATTTCACATTATAAACAGGGTTGTAAAAATGGTATACAATTTTGAAGACAGTAGCTCACATTAATTCTTTCAATATAAAGTATTCTAAAAAAAATTGTATTGCCCAGGCCACTCACATTATATCCTTGATATATATGTTAAACTTGATGTTTTATTTTATGATAAAACTAATGTCTAAAATCTATAACATTTTGAATAAATTTTAAGTATATAACGCTATCTAAGTAATGTTTACATATGACTTCAGCACAATATGTGACGCTAAGTGAATAAAGTCAATATTTAGGACATCATTGGCGTCAATGAAACAATTTAACTGATTTAATCTCTTATTATTACAGGGCCTAATAATAATAATAATAAAAAAATAATATAATGATCAAAATAATAATAATAATAATAACTCAATCACAGTATGTCTTCATATCATGTTCATGTTATTAAGAATTAATTTTTGAACAGGAGCATAATATTTGCAAGTATGATAACAATTGCACAACTTCAAATTATACGGACCAATGCCCGCAAGTTTGAATAATGCAAGTTGAAAAGCGACAGATTTGTATCTCCCTACAGGCAGACAGACTAAAAGCAAAGTACCCCAATCAATTTCGTTGTGGGGATAAATGGGCCTCATTCTGGGAAAACTGAACTTCAGCACAGGCTTATCTGGGACAACACTTTTAACTTAGACTGGATTTTCTTTTAAAACAGATTTTCTATTCCATAAAAAAATATCTCTTTCAACTTGAAATTTCATAAAAGCTTAAAGTGTAGTCTCTGATTAGCCAGACTCCACAGGCTTATCTGGGATGACACTTACCAGCCAGACTCCACAGGCTAATCTGGGATGACACTTACCAGCCAGACTCCACAGGCTAATCTGGGATGACACTTACCAGCCAGACTCCACAGGCTAATCTGGGATGACACTTACCAGCCAGACTCCACAGGCTAATCTGGGATGACACTTACCAGCCAGACTCCACAGGCTAATCTGGGATGACACTTACCAGCCAGACTCCACAGGCTAATCTGGGATGACACTTACCAGCCAGACTCCACAGGCTAATCTGGGATGACACTTACCAGCCAGACTCCACAGGCTAATCTGGGATGACACTTACCAGCCAGACTCCACAGGCTAATCTGGGATGACACTTACCCCACATGCATTAAACCTTGTTTTCCCTGAGTGCGGCTCAAGAATATTACGTGATACAAATAGATAAAACAACTCGCCATCATGGTGGTGTAGTCGAGGCTGGTGGTGAGATGTTGACAGTCGAGAATAACGGACATAGGAGGTCCACCCGCATCTTGGTCTTTCGAAGAACACAACCAGAATTTCATATTTGATACAATCATGGTTTATTAAACAATAACATATATAGTTGCTTTTCTTGAAAATGTTTGAAATAAGTAATATTTTATTTATTTTTTACTTGAAATATCTTATCCTTTTGTAAAAATTAAATATTTGGATTTCATAGAAAACTTATTTACTGAGTGCGTTTTTCCAAGGGACGGCCTATATTGTATAATTATTCTTTTAAACTTTGCAAATACTGACTCAGGTGTTCAGCTCAATAAGGGCTAAGTATATATGATACAAGTAAATCTTAAATGGAGAATATTTGAACAGTGTTAAACAACACTTACTTTTGTACATGTACTGTTGCACCTTGTTCTGTAGGTATTCCACAGAGGGGTATCTAATTGACTGGTTAAATGTGATCACCACGTAATCCAGATATTTAGCCTGAAAAAATGTGTGATCCAGTCAACATTTTCATAATTTGTAATAATATAAAGATTACCTTAACTTGCAGAAATGATTCAAACATTTTGTTAATAGTAATTCTGTTTAAAAATCAATTTCTGAATAATATGGCTTGGTATTATTTGTAAAACCACAACTTAAACACCTTCAGTAAAAATGTTGCTTACAATCAAACTTCCATTTTCTCATCAGAAATTTCACATAATTTTACTGATATCTGGTAAATTAGTTAATATTTTCACAAACCCAGGTGACAAAATATTGCATTGATTGTCCAACACACCACAACCTTACAAACCAAACATTTAAAGAAATTAGTGCTTGTTTGCTTAACTAAGGCCATATAAAGAACATGTGGGTCAAACAATTACACACTTTATGAGTCATTCTCTGGGAAAAAAAGACTTCAAGCATGTGCGTAAAGCCGTATCATGGAAAACACTTTATGCACATGAATTAAGCCCCATTTTCCTAGAGCAAGACTCTTCAAGTATCATGTGGATAACAAATTGCAAACAAACCTTACCGTGATCTTCGGTCTGGCCACAGGGTACAGCAATATCATGAGATGCACTCCAATGCCAACAAGAATACCATACTGAAATAAAGTAAAGCAATATCAGGAGATGCACTCCAATGTCAATATGAATGCCATACTGAAATAGAGTAAAGCAATATCAGGAGATGCACTTCGATGCCAATAAGAATGCTGTACTGAAATAGTGTAAAGCAATATCAGGAGATGCACTCCAATGCCAATAAGGATACCATACTGAAATAGAGTAAAGCAATATCAGGAGATGAACTCCAATGCCAATAAGAATACCATACTGAAAAAGTGTAAAGCAATATCAGGAGATGCACTCCAATGTCAATATGAATGCTGTACTGAAATAGAGTAAAGCAATATCAGGAGATGCACTCCAATGCCAATAAGAATACCATACTGAAATAGTGTAAAGCAATATCAGGAGATAGACTCCAATGCCAATAAGAATGCAATACTGAAATAGAGTAAAGCAATATCAGGAGATGCACTCCAATGCCAATAAGAATACCATACTGAAATAGAGTAAAGCAATATCAGGAGATGCACTCCAATGCCAATATGAATGCTGTACTGAAATAGAGTAAATCAATATCAGGAGATGCACTCCAATGCCAATAAGAATACCATACTGAAATAGAGTACAGCAATATCAGGAGATGCACTCCAATGCCAATATGAATGCTGTACTGAAATAGAGTACAGCAATATCAGGAGATGCACTCCAATGCCAATATGAATGCTGTACTGAAATAGAGTACAGCAATATCAGGAGATGCACTCCAATGCAAATAAGAATACCATACTGAAATAGAGTAAAGCAATATCAGTAGATGCACTCCAATGGCAATAATAATACCATACTGAAATAGAGTAAAGCAATATCAGGAGATGCACTCCAATGCCAATAAGAATACCATACTGAAATAGAGTAAAGCAATATCAGGAGATACACTCCAATGCCAATAAGAATACCATACTGAAATAGAGTAAAGCAATATCAGGAGATGCACTCCAATGTCAACAAGAATACCATACTGAAATAGAGTAAAGCAATATCAGGAGATGCACTCCAATGCCAATAAGAATACCATACCGACATATAGTACAGCAATATCAGGAGATGCCCAACAATGTCAATAAGAATACCATACCGAAATATTGTACAGCAATATCAAGAGATGCACTCCAATGCCAATAAGAATACCAAACTGAAAAAGTGTAAGCAATATCAGGAGATGCACTCAAATGCCAATATGAATGCTGTGCTGAAATAGACTAAAGCAATATCAGGAGATGCACTCCAATGCCAATAAGAATACCATACTGAAAAAGTGTAAAGCAATATCAGGAGATGCACTCCAATGTCAATATGAATGCTGCACTGAAATAGAGTACAGCAATATCAGGAGATGCATTCCAACGCCAATCAGAATGCCATATTGAAATAGAGTAAAGCAATATCAGGAGATGCACTCCAATGCCAATAAGAATGCAGTACTGAAATTGAGTACAGCAATATCAAGAGAAGCATTCCAATACCAATAAAAATACCATACTATAATAGAGCACAGCAATATCAGGAGATGCACCCCAATGCCAATAAGAATACCATACTGAAATAGAGTAAAGCAATATCAGGAGATGCATTCCAATGCCAATAAGGATACCATACTGAAATAGAGTAAAGCAATATCAGGAGATGCACCTCGATGCCAATAAGAATGCTGTACTGAAATAGAGTAAAGCAATATCAGGAGATGCACTCCAATGCCAATAAGAATACCATACTGAAATAGAGTAAAGCAATATCAGGAGATGCACTCCGATGCCAATAAGAATACCATACTGAAACAGAGTAAAGCAATATCAGGAGATGCACTCCAATGTCAATATGAATGCTGTACTGAAATAGAGTAAAGCAAAATCAGGAGATGCACTCAAATGCCAATAATAATACCATACTGACATAGATAACAGCAATATCAGGAGATGCACTCCAATGCCAATAAGAATGCCCTACTGAAATAGAGTAAAGCAATATCAGGAGATGCTTTCCAATGTCAATAAGAATACCATACTGAAATAGAGTAAAGCAATATCAGGAGATGCACTCCAATGTCAATAAGAATACCATACTGAAATAGAGTAAAGCAATATCAGGAGATGCACTCCAATGTCAATAAGAATACCATACTGAAATAGAGTACAGTAATATCAGGAGATGCACTCCAATGCCAATAAGAATACCATACTGAAATAGAGTACAGCAATATCAGGAGATGCACTCCGATGCAAATCAGAATACCATACTGAAATAGAGTAAAGCAATATCAGGAGATGCACTCCAATGTCAATATGAATGCTGTACTGAAATAGAGTAAAGCAATATCAGGAGATGCACTCAAATGCCAATAAGAATACCATACTGAAATAGAGTACAGCAATATCAGGAGTTGCACTCCAATGCCAATAAGAATGCCCTACTGAAATAGAGTACAGCAATATCAGGAGATGCATTCCAATGCCAATCAGAATGCCATATTGAAATAGAGTAAAGCAATATCAGGAGATGCACTCCAATGCCAATAAGAATGCCGTACTGAAATTGAGTACAGCAATATCAGGAAATGTACTCCAATGTCAATAAGAATACCATACTGAAATAGAGTAAAGCAATATCAGGAGATGCACTCCAATGCCAATAAGATTGCCATACTGAAAAAGAGTAAAGCAATATCAGAAGATGCACTCCAATGCCAATAAGAATACCATACTGAAATAGAGTAAAGCAATATCAGAAGATGCACTCCAATGCCAATAAGGATACCATACTGAAATAGAGTAAAGCAATATCAGGAGATGCACTCCAATGCAAATAAGAATACCATACTGAAATAGTGTAAAGCAATATCAGGAGATGCACTCCAATGCCAATAAGAATACCCTACTGAAAGAGAGCACAGCAATATCAGGAGATGCACTCCAATGCCAATAAGAATACCATACTGAAATAGAGTAAAGCAATATCAGGAGATGCACTCCAATGCCAATAAGAATACCATACTGAAATAGAGTAAAGCAATATCAGGAGATGCACTCCAATGCCAATAAGAATACCATACTGAAATAGAGTAAAGCAATATCAGGTGATGCACTACAATGCCAATAAGAATGCTGTACTGAAATAGAGTACAGCAATAACAGGAGATTCACTCCAATGCCAATATGAATGCCGTACTGAAATAGAGTACAGCAATATCAGGAGATGCACTACATTGTCAATAAGAATGCCATACTAAAATAGAGTACAGCAATATCAGGAGATGCACTCCAATGCCAATAAGAATGCCATACTGAAATAGAGAACAGCAATATCAGGAGATGCACTCCAATGCCAATAAGAATGCCATACTAAAATAGAGCACAGCAACATCAGGAGATGCACTCCAATGCCAATAAGAATATCATACTGAAATAGAGTAAAGCAATATCAGGAGATGCACTCCAATGCCAATAAAAATACCATACTGAAATAGAGCACAGCAATATCAGGAGATGCAATTCAATACAAATAAGAGTACCATACTGAAATAGAGAACAGCAATATCAGGAGATGCACTCCAATGCCAAATAGTCCTCCCTTATCAGTTTGTGTGGACTGCAAAGGCTAATCTGGGACAGCACTTAACACATATGCATTAAGCCCTGTTTTCGCATTGAGAGGCTTATAGATAGATGTTTAAACTCACAATTTTATACAACAAGGTAATGTTTAAATAAAAAACACCTCTAACACAACCATCATTAGTACAAATGTGGTCTATGATATTTATAACAAAACAACAACACTACATTAGAACATGTAAAGATTGTTTTTTGTTAAGCATTACTAGTATATAATAAAATATGCAAGCTTCTATCATTCTTTTGCATGAAACATACTTCAAGTCCGAGTCCAAAGGATACTAAGAATGTGACGCCCCATGGAACGAAAGCCAATTCTGAAAAGGTGAAATACTTTTATGTATGTGTCTGTCTACACTAGATCATGTAGTAACAAATGCTACTTTTAATGTATGTGTCTGTTAACAAGAGATCATGTAGTAACACATGCTACTTTTAATGTATGTGTCTGTTAACAAGAGATCATGTAGTAACAAATGCTACTTTTAATGTATGTGTCTGTTAACAAGAGATCATGTGGTAACAAATGCTACTTTAATGTATGTGTCTGTTACCAAGAGATCATGTAGTAACAAATGCTACTTTTAATGTATGTGTCTGTTAACAAGAGATCGTGTAGTAACAAATGCTTCTTTTAATGTATGTGTCTGTTAACAAGAGATCGTGTAGTAACAAATGCTACTTTAATGTATGTGTCTGTTAACAAGAGATCATGTAGTAACAAATGCTACTTTTAATGTATGTGTCTGTTAACAAGAGATCATGTAGTAACAAATGCTACTTTTAATGTATGTGTCTGTTAACAAGAGATCATGTAGTAACAAATGCTACTTTTAATGTATGTGTCTGTTAACAAGAGATCATGTAGTAACAAATGCTACTTTTAATGTATGTGTCTGTTAACAAGAGATCATGTAGTAACAAATGCTACTTTAATGTATGTGTCTGTCTACACGAGATCATGTAGTAACAAATGCTACTTTTAATGTATGTGTCTGTTAACAAGAGATCATGTAGTAACAAATGCTACTTTTAATGTATGTGTCTGTTAACAAGAGATCATGTAGTAACAAATGCTACTTTTAATGTATGTGTCTGTTAACAAGAGATCATGTTGTAACAAATGCTACTTTAATGTATGTGTCTGTTAACAAGAGATCATGTAGTAACAAATGCTACTTTTAATGTATGTGTCTGTTAACAAGAGATCATGTAGTAACAAATGCTACTTTTAATGTATGTGTCTGTTAACAAGAGATCATGTAGTAACAAATGCTACTTTTAATGTATGTGTCTGTTAACAAGAGATCGTGTAGTAACAAATGCTACTTTTAATGTATGTGTCTGTTAACAAGAGATCATGTAGTAACAAATGCTTCTTTTAATGTATGTGTCTGTTAACAAGAGATCGTGTAGTAACAAATGCTACTTTTAATGTATGTGTCTGTTAACAAGAGATCATGTAGTAACAAATGCTACTTTAATGTATGTGTCTGTTAACAAGAGATCATGTAGTAACAAATGCTACTTTTAATGTATGTGTCTGTTAACAAGAGATCATGTAGTAACAAATGCTACTTTTAATGTATGTGTCTGTTAACAAGAGATCATGTAGTAACAAATGCTACTTTTAATGTATGTGTCTGTTAACAAGACATCATGTAGTAACATATGCTACTTTTAATGTATGTGTCTGTTAACAAGAGATCATGTAGTAACAAATGCTACTTTTAATGTATGTGTCTGTTAACAAGAGATCATGTAGTAACAAATGCTACTTTTAATGTATGTGTCTGTTAACAAGAGATCATATAGTAACAAATGCTACTTTAATGTATGTGCCTGTTAACAAGAGATCATGTCGTAACAAATGCTACTTTTAATGTATGTGTCTGTTAACAAGAGATCATGTAGTAACAAATGCTACTTTTAATGTATGTGTCTGTTAACAAGAGATCATGTAGTAACAAATGCTACTTTTAATGTATGTGTCTGTTAACAAGAGATCATGTAGTAACAAATGCTACTTTTAATGTATGTGTCTGTTAACAAGAGATCATGTAATAACAAATGCTACTTTTAATGTATGTGTCTGTTAACAAGAGATCATGTAGTAACAAATGCTACTTTTAATGTATGTGTCTGTTAACAAGAGATCATGTAGTAACAAATGCTACTTTTAATGTATGTGTCTGTTAACAAGAGATCATGTAGTAACAAATGCTACTTTTAATGTATGTGTCTGTTAACAAGAGATCATGTAGTAACAAATGCTACTTTAATGTATGTGTCTGTTAACAAGAGATCATGTAGTAACAAATGCTACTTTTAATGTATGTGTCTGTTAACAAGAGATCATGTAATAACAAATGCTACTTTTAATGTATGTGTCTGTTAACAAGAGATCATGTAGTAACAAATGCTACTTTTAATGTATGTGTCTGTTAACAAGAGATCATGTAGTAACAAATGCTACTTTTAATGTATGTGTCTGTTAACAAGAGATCATGTAGTAACAAATGCTACTTTTAATGTATGTGTCTGTTAACAAGAGATCATGTAGTAACAAATGCTACTTTAATGTATGTGTCTGTCTACACGAGATCATGTAGTAACAAATGCTACTTTTAATGTATGTGTCTGTTAACAAGAGATCATGTAGTAACAAATGCTACTTTTAATGTATGTGTCTGTTAACAAGAGATCATGTAGTAACACATGCTACTTTTAATGTATGTGTCTGTTAACAAGAGATCATGTTGTAACAAATGCTACTTTAATGTATGTGTCTGTTAACAAGAGATCATGTAGTAACAAATGCTACTTTTAATGTATGTGTCTGTTAACAAGAGATCATGTAGTAACAAATGCTACTTTTAATGTATGTGTCTGTTAACAAGAGATCATGTAGTAACAAATGCTACTTTTAATGTATGTGTCTGTTAACAAGAGATCGTGTAGTAACAAATGCTACTTTTAATGTATGTGTCTGTTAACAAGAGATCATGTAGTAACAAATGCTTCTTTTAATGTATGTGTCTGTTAACAAGAGATCGTGTAGTAACAAATGCTACTTTTAATGTATGTGTCTGTTAACAAGAGATCATGTAGTAACAAATGCTACTTTAATGTATGTGTCTGTTAACAAGAGATCATGTAGTAACAAATGCTACTTTTAATGTATGTGTCTGTTAACAAGAGATCATGTAGTAACAAATGCTACTTTTAATATATGTGTCTGTTAACAAGAGATCATGTAGTAACAAATGCTACTTTTAATGTATGTGTCTGTTAACAAGACATCATGTAGTAACATATGCTACTTTTAATGTATGTGTCTGTTAACAAGAGATCATGTAGTAACAAATGCTACTTTTAATGTATGTGTCTGTTAACAAGAGATCATGTAGTAACAAATGCTACTTTAATGTATGTGTCTGTTAACAAGAGATCATGAAGTAACAAATGCTACTTTTAATGTATGTGTCTGTTAACAAGAGATCATGTAGTAACAAATGCTACTTTTAATGTATGTGTCTGTTAACAAGAGATCATGTAGTAACAAATGCTACTTTTAATGTATGTGTCTGTTAACAAGAGATCATGTAGTAACAAATGCTACTTTTAATGTATGTGTCTGTTAACAAGAGATCAGGTAGTAACAAATGCTACTTTTAATGTATGTGTCTGTTAACAAGAGATCATGTAGTAACAAATGCTACTTTTAATGTATGTGTCTGTTAACAAGAGATCATGTAGTAACAAATGCTACTTTTAATGTATATGTCTGTTAACAAGAGATCATGTATTAACAAATGCTACTTTTAATGTATGTGTCTGTTAACAAGAGATCATGTAGTAACAAATGCTACTTTTAATGTATGTGTCTTTTAACAGCATTCAATAGCTTATTTATCTGTACACGTTCATTTTTTATGTTAAAAAAGTCCAAAGTTAACGTAAATAATTAAGATGATATGAAAGGTCAGAGTCAAATAAAATTCAACTAGATAGCAAACAAGAGCTGTCAGAGGACAGCGCGCTCGACTATTCGAGTGCTTGACAGTATCACTTAAGGCATCATGGAGAAATGGTTCATATTCAATAAGTTATTAGACGATTTTTCAAAAAAAAAAAAAGTTGTTTTTTTTTGGGGGGGGGGGGGGGGGGTAGAGGGGGTTAAGAGGGGGATATAATGTGTGGAGTGTGTTCATTTATTAGACGATCTTTCAAAAATAAAAAAAATAAAAAAAAAGGAAAAAAATTGGGGGTGGGGGTGGGGGTGGGGGGTTGAGCGGGGGGTATAATGTGGGGTGTGGTCATTTATTAGATGATCTTTAAAAAATAAAAAAAAGGATTTTTTTTATTTTTTTGGGGTGGGGGGGTGGGGGGGAAGGTATTCTGGGTTGGGGCGTGGGGTATTGTTTGGGTGGAATCCATTGTGGTAATCAGGTAAGTGTTGTTTTGTCAAAGTATTAATAAAATCTGATCATAAATAAAGAAGTTATGGCAATGTAAGCAAAATGTTCAATTATCTAAGAACAAAAGGGGCAATAATTCTGTCATAATGCTTGATACAGTTGTCTGCTCTTGTTTATAGGTTGGGGTCATGATGGTTAACAAGTATGCAAAATATGAAAGCAATATGTCAAGGGACATAGGAAATACTTGGGGTAGTACGCAAACTTTAACATAGATTTATCAATAATATGCATATTCTAAGTATAAAAGGGGCAATAATTCTGTCAAAATGCTTGAAACAGTTGTCTGCTCTTGTTTATAGGTTGGGTCATGATGGTTGACAAGTATGCAAAATATGAAAGCAATTTGTCAAGGGACACAGGAAATATTTGGAGTAGTACGCAAACTTTAACATAGATTTATCAATAATATGCATATTCTAAGTATAAAAGGGGCAATAATTCTATCAAAATGCTTGATACAGTTGTCTGCTGTTGTTTATAGGTTGGAA
Organism: Dreissena polymorpha; assembly: GCF_020536995.1. NCBI lineage: Eukaryota > Metazoa > Mollusca > Bivalvia > Myida > Dreissenidae > Dreissena > Dreissena polymorpha. The sequence continues at coordinate 44,877,354 of NC_068356.1, read as the reverse complement.
TCATGATGGTTAACAAGTATGCAAAATATGAAAGCAATACGTCAAGGGATACAGGAAATATTTGGAGTAGTATGCAAACTTTAACAAAGATTTATCAATAATATGCATATTCTAAGTATAAAAGGGGCAATAATTCTGTCAAAATGCTTGATACAGTTGTTTGCTCTTGTTTATAGGTTGGGGTCATGATGGTTAACAAGTATGCACAACATGAAAGCAATATGTCAAGGGACATTGGAAATATTCGGGGTAGTACGCAAACTTTAACATTTGCACAATATTTGGGTAAGTACGCAAACTTTAACATAGATTTATCAATAATATGCATATTCTATGTATAAAAGGGGCAATAATTCTGTCAAAATGCTTGATAAAGTTGTCTGCTCTTGTTTATAGGTTGGGGTCATGATGGTGAACAAGTATGCAAAATATGAAAGCAATATGTCAAGGGACATTGGAAATATTTGGGGTAGTACGCAAACTTTTACATTTGCACGCTTACGCCAACGCTAACACCAACACTTAACGCATACGCCGACGCCGGGGTGAGTTGGATAGCTCCACTTTATATATTTCAAATATAATAGTCGAGCTAAAAATGTAATTAATCATTGACTTAAGAGCATTAAAGTAGCAAACAAATGCATCATTCTCAAAGTCCCAAAGGCAAAACTTTACTTGCGATTTTCCAAAAGAAGCCAAGTATGGTCCATGAACTTACTTTCTATTTTCCAGAAATTAAGGATAATCTCATAGTCGATCATCTGGACGACAGCGACGATAATGATAGCTGCCAGGGCAGGTTGAGGAATGTACTTGAACAGGGGGGTTAAGAACAGCAGCGATAGGATGATTATACCCCCTGTAACCATGCCTCCCATGGGAGTGCGCACGCCACTCTGCGAGTTGACAGCAGTTCTGAAGGGCAGGGAATTATGAAGGAACCAGTGCAGTATTAATCCTGGGTAGGACACAGACATTTGCCCCACCTATGTGACTTAATCTGGAAAAATGGGGCTTTATGAATTTTCAATGAGTGACCTGACAGATTAGCCTGTGCAAACTGCACAAGCTAATCAGGAACGACACTTTTCCTTTAAACAAAATATTCCATACAATAAGTAAGTGATGTCCTTGATTAGCTTGTCCGAACTGCACAGGCTAATCTGGAATGACACTTTATGCACATTCATCAAGCCCAGGTTGCCTAGAACGAGGCTCCAACAGTAGTTTCAATCCTTCGTGTGTAGAGAACACTTGAGTTGTCTCAGAAAATCTATGGCTTATACTTTGAAATTATTATTTTTAATGAAAACGCTGAGTAGAAAGAAACAACAACTAAAGCAATAAACCTTGCTTCATTTAAACAGTAAACATGAAGTCAAACAACATCATTGTGTTTCTGTTGTTTACATGAATTTATGTTTATGTTTTTATTGAGTTATTTAACTTGCCTTGTTTGGTCACTGTGAATGAACAAAAACTGTCACGTGACCACAAAAGTCAACGTCAGTAGTCATTTTATGACAACAAACAGCCGCGCAAGGTAGGTTTTTCCCCAATATCTTTGCTGATCATTCTCTGACTTTCATACGACCTAGTGCATGCAATATGGCATGCATATAGCTTTCGATCCGTATGTCACGCGTTTTGTGTGTTGCTCTGGTTTTCGAGAACACTTCGGCGCAAATATCCATTTAAGAAGCAAACGTCAGTAGTAAAATTACAAAGAGTCAGTGTTCTCGAAAATTAAGGATCACAGAACTGTCTATGCTTTACCGGACGAACATATATTACATATGTCTATGCATAAACAAACAAAAATACATACCAGATATTAAATAAACGTTTAAAGAGTGAAAACAAATATGGCAAACGTCAGTAGTACGTTTAGGAATGGCAAACGTCAGTAGCAAAAATATGCAAACGGCAGTAGCCGAATAAATGCAAGCGTTTAATTTAATGAAATACATGTGAAACAATATAATTTATGCTAATTTAGATTTAAATTAGATATAACAAGTTAAGATTGATGTCATTAATTAATGCACGACATATATACATTCTGCAACAACTAAAATGAACTAATGTTTAAGTGATATTATGTGCATCTAACAGTTTATAGGTGTCTATCGCAACCGTTGTTTATTTTTGGTGTTTTCACTTCATATACACGTATATTCGTTAATGCAGCATCAACATATTGAAAAAATACCCCGGAAAGAGAAATATAATGCTTTTGAATATCAACCGTACTTTCGTTTTGACAACTGACGACAGGAATGATTCGATTAACAATGTGAATCTAAATTGAGTTTTATGCAGATGCGTTCATACGACACAAAGACACTTATTTTGTTTCACGGATCATTTCGTAATGTTCAAACAAGTAAAATAGTATAAGTCACACATCAATAAGATTGCATATTATTTTATCAAAGTGATATTATGAATTGAGCTGAAAAAATTAACAGGTCAAAAGAGTTAGTTAAAATGTGGTTAATGACCGATTATCTGCAACGCATCTTGCTACCAGTTGTTTATAAAAATATATATTATATTCGATATTTTAAGTGACTGGTGAGTCCTTTTAGTCGAAATGATCCGTAAAACAAAATAGTGTCTTTGTGTCGTATGAAAGAATCTGCGCATTAATCTGTCATTAAGACGTGATGAAAACTGTGACCTCTTTCATCTACACAAGGTTTTACTAGAATTGGCCCGGTGACCTAATTTTTGACCCCAGATGACCCATATACAATCCAAAATCAGATATTATCAAGATAAACATTCTGACCATACTTCATTAAGATCAGATGAAGACTATGACCTCTATTGTCTACACAAGGTTTTTCTATGATTTGACCATTAATTTAATAAAGTTTGGATGAAAACTGTGATCTCTACTGTCTACAAAAGTTGTTTTTTTAATTTGACCTAGTGACCTAGTTTTTGACCCTAGATGACCCAAGTTCAATCCCGGCACAGATTTTAACAAGACAAACATTCTGACAATATTTAATAAAGATCTGATGAAAACTGTGACCTCTATTGTCTACACAAAGGTTTTCTATGATTTGACCTAGTGACCTAGTTTCTGACCCAGATAACCCAAATACAATCCCAATCTAGATTTTATCAAGATAAACATTCTGACCAAATTTCATAAAGATTGGATGAAAACTGTGACCTCTATTGTCTACACAAGGTTTTTCTATTATTTGACCTAGTGACCTATTTTTTGACCCCAGATGACCCAAGTACAATCCCAACCCAGATTTCATCAAGACAAACATTCTGACCAAATTTCATAAAGATTGGATGAAAACTGTGACCTCTATTGTCTACACAAGGTTTTTCTATTATTTGACCTAGTGACCTAATTTTTGACCCCAGATGACCCAAATACAATCCCAACCCAGATTACATCAAGATAAACATTCTGACCAAATTTCATAAAAATTGGATGAAAACTGCGACCTCTATTGTCTACACAAGGTTTTTCTATTATTTGACCTAGTGACCTGGTTTTTGACCTAGTGACCTAATTTTTGACCCTAGATGACCCAAATACAATCCCAACCCAGATTTCATCAAGATAAACATTCTGACCATATTTCATAAAGATTGGATGAAAACTGTGACCTCTAATGTCTTCACAAACAAATTGTTGACGGTTTTTCTATTATTTGACCTAGTGACCTAGTTTTTGACCCCAGATGACCCAAATACAATCCCAACCCAGATTCCATCAAGATAAACATTCTGACCGAATTTCATAAAGATTGGATGAAAACTGCGACCTCTATTGTCTACACAAGGTTTTTCTATTATTTGACCTAGTTTTAGACCTAGTTTTTGACCTTGTTTTTGACCCCAGATGACCCAAATACAATCCCAACCCAGATTCCATCAAGATAAACATTATGACCAAATTTCATAAAGATTGGATGAAAACTGTGACCTCTACTGTCTACACAAACAAATTGTTGACGGACACACGCACGCACACACGCACAAAGGACGCCGGACATCACACGGTCACATAAGCTCACCATGACACTTCGTGACAGGTGAGCTAAAAATGGGACTGGAGCATCTGTTAAGTTTTCAGAGGATACAGTTTATTGAGAGATCAGTATTGAGGGAGAACACTGCATAAGTATGTACGTTAAAGGTTTTACTGACGAGATCTACCTTCTTCAAGATATAAATCAACATACAGTCATGTATATAATACAGAACATATCAATGATTATTGACTGTATTCATTAATTCCCACAGAAATTAACTCAAAATGCCTCGACAATAATTAGTGTCCTTTAAATTGCCAAATCGCCTAAAAGGTGGAATCGAACCACTGTGACGCTAATCACCTACAGGTTTGAAGCCTGCACTCCGGACCACGGAAGGTCATTCAGGCATATATGTGTAGGGTAGAAGTGGATTATTGTCAGTGGAGCCATATTGAGACATTTGTCAGGTTATTAGTCTTTGATATTTAATTATTTAGTTAATACAAATTAAATCACATAATTGATGAAGACCAACTAATCATACATCATTATAAATGTTCATAAAAAATATATAAATAAAGTATTTTAGTTTTGAGAAATCCCTTTTATTAGAAAACAATGGTTTTAGACTTTTTGTTGATTGTCAAGGGAAAGTATTAAATATTCTGATTTTTTGTTAGTTATAAAAGGTTTTACCTATGGGTTCTCAATTTACACCAAGTTTAGCGTTATATTTGATTCTGCGTTTAATAAAGGAGACTGTTATATTAAATATAACAAATAAATATAGAATCCTGTATGTCCAATAAAACATATAACAGTTCTTAACGTGATATCAATAGAAAACATACATGTGTTTCCAATTTATAATCTTTCAAGCATGAAACATACAAAGTGTTTCACAATATATTACTCTACAATTCATGCAAACAGAAAGAGATTTCCCCGTTCTTTAGGCTTACCAAAACTCAGCAGACATTGTAATAAATATATTTTACATTAAATATTTGAGCACTTGCACCATAATATATGACATGTTGTTCTTTATTACACTAACAAGAAAACAATTAAAATAAATTGTCATGGTTAAACATTAATATTTCTTGAGGATATTTAATCCAAGTATCTACAAAGAGAAATTGCGGGTGACAGTTATATGAGAAAAACAAATTATGCAGAGTCACTCCAAGATTTTTGTATAACTGATAGATCATGTCAAGTTATGTGGAGTTTTTCTTTGCAATACTATCGGTAACTCAAAGTGTATTTATAATTGATAGCTTATATCCAGTTTTGTGAGATTTTTCTTTGCAATACTGTCAGTCGCTCCAAGATTTATGTATAACTGATAGATCATATCAAGTTATACTGAGTTATTCTATGCAATACTGTCAGCAGTATATACATGTACCCAATATCAAAGCACACTTGGATTGACCATTTAACATTAAACCTTGAACATAATGCTAGTTTTTGATTGGCCAAGTCACATGGTAACTGGGTATTTTTCAATATTAGGTCGGTAGAGGTTCATATCCAGTCAGTTAAGTAATTCTTCTAAAGTACATTTAAAATGACGTCATGGAAATAAACAATATGACATCATTCAATGCAGATTCTATTTCAGGCTAATCCGACTAAACTGGATTTTTTAAAAGAAAAGACTAACTTTTTACAAAAGATACCATAAAAGCAGAAAGTTTTTTCCCTGATTAGCCTGTGCAGACTGCAGGGGCTAATCTGGGACAGCACTTTCGGAACATGCATTAAGCCCAGGTTTGCCAGAGCGAGGCTCAGAATGTAAGAAGCACAGGCTGAGCATACCAACCTGGAGAAGCTGCCGGTGACCGGGTAGCTGGACACAAAGGAACTCATGATGTTGGCAATACCTGACGAATGAAACAAGCAAATGAGCTGTGTTGTGGGAAGACCGGGCAAAATGCATGTGAGTAAAATGTCAGCCCAGATGAAGCTATGAAGTCCACACAGGCTAATTGGTAACAACACATTCAGCTTTTATGGTAATTTTTTGTTTAAAAGGGATCTCTTCTTAACCAAAAAACATTGTAGGCGAAGAGTGTTGTCCCTGATTAGCCAGTCTGAGTGACACTTTAAACATATGCATTAAGCCCAGTTTACCCAGAACACGACTCAAATGATATTACCGTACATTCGCGGCCATAAGTCTACCTCGGCCATAAGTCGAGGGGTATAATGTGGCTAGAAAAACTTGGTTTTTTGCCTTGACTCTGCCATAAGTCGGGGGGTAAATTTCTTCAATATCTCGGACATGTTTAAGTGACGTTTTAGTCATGGTTCTGAGGGCTTTTGTACCGGCAGTTGACATTTTTTGGGATATTCATAATAAAAATATATTTAAAATGAAACATTCAACGTTTCAATTATTTATTATCACGAAAAATATATTTTATTGTTCAAAATCATAATAACATATCATTCATTATTTCGAACTTAATATATACTTCACAAATCAAAATTATTATCCCATTTAACGTAATAACTTTCAGCGTTTATATTATGAGCATATATTTTTGTATTCAAATATTAGTGCTATTGATGTGAAAATTCGGTAAAATCTTGAAATCAGAAATTCATTATATGGTCAAAATAATTGTAACTTGCTCTCAAATAATCAACAACGCTTTCGCCATTATGCGTGAAACACGTGAATTTACCAACACTCGCATCGCTCGCTATTCGACTGTTACATATTCGTAAATCACGAGATACCCGAGGAATATTTTCTGCATACTGGAAAAACGTCTTTTCTAATAATACTTAGCAGATAATCGAAAGTAATTGTGTATTTTATATGTCCAATTACACTTTTTAATAATCCAGGGAGAGTGCGTAATATTATTATAATCAAACAATGAATGAAATCTTCACTCAGATAAGATCTATATATTTACGAAACGATTATGCATTAATTGTGGGACAGTTGTGAATAAATCAACGAAACCACACCTTCATCCAATCAAAAAATATACAATGTGAAGTTGAACAATAGCGATTGGTTAAAGGCGTATCCAACAATCGAGTAATTATTTTTGATTGGTCAGAAGTAGTTTGCAGCAGAACCGTTGTGCATATCATTAACGGATAACTATTTTAGGCGTGACGCAATTATAGACAAATGATCGAAAGGATGCCAACACTACACTTTACACTTTGATCTTAGTCAAAAGGCCGAGAAGCGATAATTGGTGGCATAAAGACATCAGCACCTGTTGACAGTTTGTATTTACACGGATTAACTTTAAATGGGTACAAGTGTCAGCAGTCGATTTTCTATTGTTCTTAGAAGACAACGGACGATGTATCGATAGACAAATTGCTATTTTTATTTTTCGCCACTTTACCGTATTTCACAAATGTTTAATATTTTCGAAGTTATTTTTACATGTTTTTATTTGGACTTATTACGAAGATTATTGCATTAAAAACCAATGTAAACATGAGCATTTTATTATCGGCGGACATTTAAGTAAAAGACGAGTCGGCCTTACCGTAAACAGTCATTATTCTTCCGCTTTGGAGATTTATTACTTTAAAAAAAGGCACAGAAATATGTTTATTTTTTATTTTTATTTAGTACCTCATCCATAAGTCGAGTTGACTTTTAAAGTCAATTTTGGGAGCGTTTTTAGGTCGACTTATGGCCGCAAATTTACGGTAAAAACAAATATTAAATAATGAAATGAATAATAAGTAGTTACAGTGTGACCTATGAAAGTCTTTAGTAAAATACCCTGATTTTCCCTGAATTGTATTTATTTTTCAAGATAAATATCGTCAAACGTATCATAATAATGAACATTTGCTGTAGATTTGCAAACAATAGTTATACATACTGGGGAAATGTTAAATGTTCAAGCATTTAATATTTGCATAAAAAATTAAATGAGAGGCAAAGGCATTACTTACCAATAGCGATCAGCTCCTGATTTGGCTCTATTCTGTAGTTGTTCTGACGAGCTGAGAATACAGAATTACATAGTCATATCAAATCAGTACATTCTGTTTGGAAAGCCATGGATCTTAATAGTAAATTGAAAAAGTTTCGTGGGTAGACCCAGTACTAAATCTACCTATTGTAATAAAGCAGTTCTTTTTCAGTTTTTAAAACAGTCACTCAATACTGTTGCAGAATTGTCCCGATGTTATTGTTTTAGACTATATTCAATTATGATAAAAAAATAATTAATAAGAAAATGAAATAAACTTAAACAACTGTTCACAAAAATCTTCAAAACAAAAATATGGTTTCATTCATTTGCAAAGTAATTGTTGATTAACCAGCATAGAATCCTGGACCCAGTTGTTCGTACACTAGGTTATTTTATCCCCTTGGATAGCTCTAACCGCCGGTTAAAGTAATCCAAGTTGGGTAACTAACTAGGCTGGATAAATGCGTTGCTGGAAATATTTACCCAGGCTGGATAACTATCCATGTTGGGTAAATTTTTATCCCATCATCAGACGTGCATTGTCGAAATAAACCACGGTGGAATAAATTTACCTTTATTTCAGCAGTGCTGAAATATAGCTGTCACGCGCGGCGAAGAATGTTCATATTACTCGGAATTAACTATAAAGTAATCATTTTTAGTAAAATCGAATCAGATTTAACAAAACAAACAATTTGATACCAAGATGTAATATAGTTTTTACACATACTGCAACTCAAAAAGCAAATAAACATTATTTACAAATATTAAGTGCGCGTACTCGTGACGTCATCATTAATACGTCATACGACACAATGCATGTTGTTTCACGCTAAAGATGCAGTTGTTTAGTGTCTTTTTTTCATTATTTCTTAAAAATCGGGGACGTAGAGGTATGATAAACAAAAACAGGTTGGTTACTGATCTTTTTGTAATGTATTAGGCTCGACACGATTAAAATAATGAAACAATGTTTGCTTAAAATATCTTTGGGATTTTCCGTCTAGTTCGATTTTCCTATTCTATGTTTAAAGAAATAATTTACGACTAAGAAAATTGATGGGATAAATCGAATACTAGGTCGGTGCCGAATAAAGCAAAGTTTATCTTGCTCGGCACGAAAATCTGAACCACTCGCCAAGGCTCGTGGTTCAGATTTTCTAAGCCTCGCAAAATAAACTTTGCTTTATTCGGCACCGACCTAGTATTCTCTATATCCACTGGTTAACTTTTACATATATCCCATAATCCATTGTAAATTTGCGCAAAAATGGCCGACATGTCGTCAAGCCAGACGTCAAACTCAAATAATTTGGATACGGCAGCAAAAAAGAGAAAACGGGGTCCAAATTATACGGCCTCTGAACTTGCAGTATTGGAGGAAGAGTTTTCCGCAAACCGTTCCTTATTGGAAAGTAATCTTTCGGATAAGGTAACGCATGCACAACTTAAACATTGTTGGCAACAAATCGCCGATAAAGTAAATTCCGTTGGACACCACTTTCGATCTGGGACAGAAATAAAAGAAAAGTGGCGTCAAATGGTAAAGAAAGCCAAAAAAGAATTTAGTGAGTTCAAGAAGGAGTCCACGAAAACAGGTGGCGGACGACCTCCAAGTAACCCGCCGTCCACATCATCTCGAATCATTGAGATGTACAAGGACACTGCTGGGTTTTCCGGGATCCCAGGTGCGGCAGACCTCGAAACCTTCAGTAAGCCGCTACGATTATTTTGTACAAACATTTAAACAATACCCATTAAAAACACGGAAGCATGTACTAAACAGACTCTCAAAGCATTTAATAATTATTGAAATGGTTTTTAAATCTGAGCGTTGAGTAATTTCAACTAAAAATAACATACCTCATCGTATTTAAATCCAAAAAAATGAACCACTGTATTTGATTTACTCGTTTCCACTGCCGATGTAATTTTCTTTCAGCACGTTTCTTTTTTTCACTACGAACTAGATCTACATCGCAGAGTACTCAATCAATGTTTACACTCGATCACTATTTTTTTTTTCTAACGACACGAATTTTTATTCTATCCACCACTCACTAGTGACACTTTCTATTAATCCCAATCCATGCTTCTATGTGTTGTCGTTGATAGCAAAATAACATTGAAACACTGCATCTTGTCATGAATACAGTGTTGCATAAATTATCTCGCTTAACAAACTATGTATACAAGTTATTTTCAGCACAGGTTAATCCAACGATCTAGCCAGTTGTACAAGAAATGAATTGTTGTTGTTTTTGATTTTTATCGAGTGCACCGGGATTGTCTCCCATATGGCCATCGCCCCCAGAAAGACGTGTTAGTTGGTTACGGGGGATAGTGCAAGATACAGGAGACACCCAGTTCCAGAGGTGACCCTGGGTCTTTTAGTGCCCGGTGTATAGCACCTAGTACACTGCACCTCGGTTTAACGTCTCATGCGAAAGACGAGTTAGAAGGTTAGGTGCAGCGGGGGATCGAACCAGCGATCTCTGGATTGTGAAGCCAGTGTGTTACCACCAGACCACGGATCCGCTACAAAGAAATGAATTCGTCTCACACATTTACTTTAAATGACATATCGATTATGCCGAATAGAACGGACCAATGAAAAAATTTACAATAAATTACGTCATATTCTTGGAAGTCGATGACGCATTAAAGTTACATGAGGCCCGTATTTCAATTATGAACTCTGACGAGCACTATCCACGTTTTTGTTAAATTAAATTGAAATTCCTGTAGTATACGTCGTTACAGATCTAAGTGCATCAAATAATTTTTCTTTTATATTATTTCCAGTCTTTCAGGACGGTGAAGTGCTCAACCATACACAGACTGGTAAGGCTTTTTTAACAATCACATGCTACGAGCTAGAGACGTCAGCGTAGTACTATGTATACAATGGGTGAAATGAAGGGTTTACTCGCATACTTCGGTGATGCCGATCTAAGTACGTTCCTATTGCTGAACTTCTGAAGACATGGGCATCGTGTGCAGCTCCCGGCCATGCTGCATTGATGCTGGTGATAAGACCTTAAATATAGCAGAAACCAACACATGTGCTAGTGTTTCTCGGCTGTTTAAGATCAATAATTAGAACATCGCCAGCTATAAATAGGACAGCATTTTCTGGGGAAAAGATTAAATAAAAGTTTTAAAACGTTAATTTTTTATCCGTTAGATCCAATCTTTTATATGATTATAAATCAATCAAACAACTATGTATGTTTTGTATTGTACTTTACATTTGTCGTGATTTTGTAAAAAAATTGCGAATGAAAACGTGTATCATTAACCTTTTATGCGATCACGAGTGTAAAGAAAACGAATTATTTCGAAACTGGCATTTGTAAACGAAAAAGCGAGCATGGTGTGCAAACAGCACACAGGTGGTTAGCGTGTGGCTATGCTATTAATTAGTGAAAACATCATTTTGAATGATAAATAATCATATTATAACGAAAAATTAACTTTTCTGAAAAAAATTATTTCACTATCAAATATATATATAACAAGGTATGCAACTCAAAATCAGCCCAAAACGGGGTGCATCGCTTTGAACAGCAATATCTTCATCAATTTTGCAGCGATTTTCACGATTTCGGTCTTATTCAACGCAGAAATGAATTTCCTTTCTGGAAATGTATATGTCTTGCAATATTTTTACAAATGCTGGGTCAACTTTTAAGAAATAACACGATTTTGAGTTGCATACCTTGTTATATATATATTTGATAGTGAAATATTTTTTTTCAGAAAAGTTAATTTTTCGTTATAATATGATTATTTATCATTCAAAATGATGTTTTCACTAATTAATATCATAGCCACACGCTAACCACCTGTGAAACAGCATAGAAGATATTGAAGTCACGTTATTAGGGAAAGTAATCACAGATTTTGTGGACGGGCCTCAAATTCTATTTATAGATGTGTTGAACAAAATTGTCCCAGATTCTTACCTCGGCTGTCACATGTCACTTGCACATTGATGCTATGGAAGTTTTTCCGGTTAACATAGTCTCTCTCAGCAGGGGAGCCTGGAGACAGTATGCGGACATGTGTGCCATCAATGCACCCTATAACGCAGGGAAAACCATGCATATTGTAAAATGCGTTTTGTTCCCTGCGTACAACTTCAGCTGTCGTTGGAAATGTGATAAACCGATTTTTGAGGGAACACAACTGGCTGACAACGGACTTTACCACTCTGGAAACAGTACCTTTATCGACGCAGAAAGTGTCCCCCACGGTCTGCATAAAATTGCCGGACGCCAGGTACCGTAATGTAATTAAAACCTGTAGTTTGACAGAAAGTGCGTTTGAACGCTGTGTCGATCTTTCGATTTTTCCGCCTATTAAGTCACAAATTCTATCAATATTTTCATTTGAAAATCTATAACGACTGCGCATTTCTTCATCATTTAAATCAACATTCAAAGAATGTTGTCGATTCTTGCGTGCATTCCGATACAGATAAAATTCGGCCATTTTGTTTGTTTACGTGGATATATTTTACCCGACCTTTAGACCAGGGTTAAATTTATCCAGACAAAACGCTGGATAAGTTTAACCAACATGATGCAACAACACTTAACCAAAAAAATTAACCCTGGGTTAAATTTATCCGACATTTATCCCAGGGTTAAAATTTACCCAGGTTTCGAACAACTGGGTCCAGGCTGTGGAAGATAAGGGGTCAAAGTGTTAGGTGTCCTCCTTTACAACTCACCATCTCACCTTTTTGGTTGCTTGTAGGTAAAAGTATTCTATAGATACATGTCATGTTTCATGCACCTCTTAACTTGAAATGGACCTGTTTATCTCAAAATCAATAGTGCTCTCTTTTTTTTATCCCAACAAACCAGAATACCAATTTGATGAGAGTAGGCAGAGAGTAGGCGTTTGAGCCGCTTTCTGGGAAAACAGGGCTTAATGCATGTGCCTAAAATGTCGTCCTGTACAGGCTGTTCAGAGAAGACATTTTCCACTTTTATGGAGTGCTTACTTGAAAGGAAGTCTCTTCCAAACAAAATTCAGTCTTTGTGATTGCACAGGCTTATCTGGGTCACCAATTCACTTACACGCATTTAGCCCCATTTTCCCATAGTTTAGACCCATTTCTTGCACGGAAGCAACATTTCTTGGTATAGCTCCCATGACCTTGACCCCATTCACCTCAAAATTAACATGCATCTTCCATACCTCTAAACAAAACAACAGTGATTTGGATAATGGTAGGTCAAAGCAATAATTAGATATCGTGCTCTAATGACACATCTATGGACCAACAGACCAACCATAATACTGAACACCAGCAGACAGGTGCAGAGCAAAATACCCTAAATTACTCAAATGAGGGTATTCTTGAACACTGGTTTATTACTGTACCAAAAGCTCTTCCAATGGCAATCGCTTCTACTAGTCCCAGTATAGGCACCACAATAATGCCAGTACCAATGTGCTGAAACGACACAATACACCAAAGATATGAGCCTCTACCTGGGAAAACTGGGCCTACTGCATGGGTGTAAAGTGTCATCCCAGAATAATCAGGGACAACACTTTCAAGCTGGGAAGACAATTCGTACATACATTAAGCCTAGTATTCCCAGAACAAGGCTTATATAATAAGGCCTTGTTAAATACAGCAATAGAATTCTGACAAAAAGATTTTATAGCTACCTTGTGTCTGATCATTACTGCCATCTTGTATGGCAGATTACCTGGTAATAAACATTCTGTGTCCTTCATATTTTTATACATAATTTTATGTCTCAACAAGAGGACCAAGGCCCCAAGGCGCTCACTTGAGACCTTGAGGATTTAATCTGTAATAAGAATATAGTGTTTCACCATAGACTTTTATGGAAAGCTGCCCAATCCAGGGCAGTAAGTTTTTCAATGCACCAAAATCATTTTTGAACACTCTTTTTATCAAGTTTTATGGCGAAAAAGCAAATCAAGAGCTGTCAGAGGACAGCGCACTCGACTATTTGAGTGCTTTACAGTATAACGTAAGCCATCATGGAGATATATATAATGTGGGTGTGTGGTCATTTAATGGATGATCTTTCAAAAAAAAGAAAAAAAAGAAAACACATTTTTATTTATATATTTTTTTTTTGGTGGGGGGATTCTGGGGTGGGGCGTGGGGGATAGAAAAAAAAGGGCCATAATTCTTACAAAATGCTTGATACAGTTGTCTGCTCTTATTTATAGGTTGGGGTCATGTTGGTAAAGAAGTATGCAAAATATAAAAGCAATATGTCAAGGGACATTGAAAATATTTGAGGTGGTACGCAAACTTTAACATAGAGTTATCAATAATATGCTTATTTTAAGTGGAAAAAGATCCATAATTCTTACAAAATGCTTGATACAGTTGTCTGCTCTTGTTTACAGGTTGGGGTCATGTTGGTGAAGAAGTATGCAAAATATGAAAGCAATATGTCAAAGTACATAGGAAATATTTGGGGTAGTACGCAAACTTTAACATTTGCACGCTCATGCTTACGTTACCGCTGACGCCGGGGTGAGTAGGACAGCTCTACTATATATATTTCATATATAATAGTTGAGCTAAAAAGTGTTCACAGCATTTACCTTTAGCCTTATAAGAAAAATTGCCCAGTGCCCTGGTGGCTATGTTTTTCAATGGACAAGATCCAATATCAAACTCAACCGAGACATCATAAAAACAAACAGTCCAAGCAAGTTTTGCAAAATAAGGGCAAAAAATGTGACTTCTCGAGTGTTCACTATAGCCATATAAGGAAAACTGACCCAACACCTGGCAGAAATGTTTTCAATGGGACCTGAGCCATTTTCACTTTCAGCTGATATAGGAACACATGCTCTGAGCAAGCTTCGTTAAGAAAGGGCAAAAATGTGACTTTTCCAGTGTAACAAGTTATCATTACAGCTATCTTAGGAAAAATGCAATACCCATTGAGTCCATGTTTTTTTAACACACCAGAAACATTTTCGAACCCTGCCAATATATCATTAAAAGAATATTTCAGAGCACATTTCATGAAGATTTAAAAAACAGCCCTTCACAATAGCCATTTAAGGAAAACATGTGCCCTATAATGGACTAGAACCATTTTCTAACTCAGCCATGATGATTTCAGGATGATTGGTAAAAAAAGACTTCCAGAGTGTTCACATTCTTTTTCTTTAATGAGCAACGTGTTTTTGACACCCTGCGACTCAGTTTCAAACCTGCATGGTATATCCTTGATACAAATGTTCTGACCATTTTTCAAGAACATGGGGCAATAAATGTGGTCTATAGAGGGTTCATAAGGTAAATTATGACAACCTATAACACACAACTCATGATGGAAAAAACAAACACAAGGCGATCACAAAAGTTCCCCATGAGCAGATTGTGCTAAGGTGCTGACATATTCAGAAAATAAACCATGATCAAACTGAACATTTCAATTATCATGAAACATTTTGTCACATTATTTATTTATCACAAAACTTGTTAAATTTCAGATAAATTAACATGTTTTTTCTTCAAACCTACATTACTAGATCTAAGATCAAAATTGCAACATTAAAGCAAATGATATCAACAGTAAAAACAAACCAAAACAAGAGCTGTCAGAAGACAGTGCGTTCGACTATTCGAGTGCTTGACAGTATAACGTAAGCCATCATGGGGAAATTGTTCATATTCAATAAAGTAAAGGTAATACAGTCCAACCCCTCTTAAGCAGCCAGTCAAGGGAAACGACCAAATTGGCTGCTTAAGCGGGGTGGCCTTTTAAGAGGGGGTTGGGTCATAGGGAGACTAGAGTTGATGAGTGCATGTTCAATTTTTTTGTATAAACAAAATGGTAACAAGGGCTGTTTGTAAAACATGCATGCCCCCCATATGGGCTGTCCATTGTAGTGGCAGCCATTGTGTGAGCACGATTTTTGTCACTGTGACCTTGACCTTTAACCTAGTGACCTGAAAATCAATAGGGGTCATCTGCGAGTCACGATCAATGTACCTATGAAGTGTCATGATCCTAGGCAAAAGCGTTCTTGAGTTATCATACGAAAATCATTTTACTATTTCGGGTCACTGTGACCTTGACCTTTGACCTTGTGACCTCAAAATCAATAGGGGTCATCTGCAAGTCATGATCAATCTACCTATGAAGTTTCATGATCCTAGGCGTATGCGTTCTTGAGTTATCATCCGGAAACCATTTTACTATTTCGGGTCACCGTGACCTTGACCTTTGACCTAGTGACCTAAAAATTGATAGGGGTCATCTGCGAGTCATGATCAATCTACCCATGAAGTTTCATGATCCTAGGCGTATGCGTTCTTGAGTTATCATCCGGAAACCATTTTACTATTTCGGGTCACCGTGACCTTGACCTTTGACCTAGTGACCTCAAAATCAATAGGGGTCATCTGCGAGTCATGATCAATGTACCTATGAAGTTTCATGATCCTAGCCCCAAGCGTTCTTGAGTTATTATACGACAACCACCTGGTGGACGGACGGACCAACCGACCGACCGACCGACATGAGCAAAGCAATATACCCCCTCTTCTTCGAAGGGGGGCATAAATATGTGTACTTGTACTAAACAATGTATAGACTTAAAATAATTTTATTTCTTCCTTTCTTAAGTCAGCTATGAAACATTATTTCCATTCAAAAAATATTCTATTCATCTTTCTAATCATCATCAATATCATCCTCATCAGAATCAAGTCAATGAAAAAGAATCATTCTCATGATTCGTTGTTTACAGAATGCACGTTGTAAGGCCCCAATGCAATTAAGATGGGAACAGTTGTGAATCAGTTAAGCGTGAATAACTCCCGTGTCACTATCAATCGAAAATTTAATTGGTTTATTGCAGTTTTATGTCTTTGTAATGCCTACCGCACGAATTGGTCCCGACAGTGATCTCCTCCACGATAAAATCGTGGCCAGTTACTTAAGAGACTGATAATAGCAACCAGGTGTAATCCTACTGGTAATCGTGCTTTTCATGCATAATATTATAAAAACATTTATTTCGCCGCGTAAATGGTTTTATCAAAATTAATATTGAAATCATTGTTAATATAAGACAAATATAAATGTTTTGTTAAAGTTCCAAATGAGAATCATAATTTGTAATCCGAAACACACTCCCGATTGATTTATGTTAACGAGACGTTTACAAATTCTAGCATCAAAAAAGTCCTCATGTATTTCCTTTGTCCCGACAAAAGCGCGCGAAAATTATGCACCAATGTACAATGTCACGTCATACCCATGCGTGCGTGTATTGATTTTTGGATAAAAAACTTTGTAGCACAGAGAACATGTAGAGCAGTTTATTTCGGTTAAAAGTTGCGTTGTTCTTTTTAACTTTTGATTAGCCGATAATTGTCAAAAATGTGTGCTTGAAATAGTATGATTCAACAGCTACAAATAATCAATTATAAATTAAGAATCTCTTTTCCAGTACTAATAGATGATATTCGCATGTGATGAAACAAAAAGATCAAACGGTCGCATATTGCTTTTAACCCGATAACCCGATAATCTGCCGCTAATTAATTGCAATTTGCAAACTTGCTGTCAAAATGTTTATCACACATCACGCTTCAGTACTGCAGAGTCTAAACCGCAGACTGGAAGTACGTATCGATTTTTTCGCCGTTGCGTCGGTGTAATTTTGTCAGTGTACATGACTGACTTACTCACGCGTGACCACTCATATGGGAGTAATTTAACATTTGGGGTGCAAAATTGCTGGCCGCTGGCCGGAGAAACGGGGTTACCGCTAAAGAGGGGTGTATTATATAGTGTTTATCGATGGTCGCGGCACAGACCGGCCGCCTACACGGGGCGACCGGCGATGAGGGGTGACCGGAAGTAGGGGTTGGACTGTAAACAGTCCAAACTGACCTAACGGCCACCTGAAATTAACAGCCACCTGAATACAACGGTCAGTCTGGAATCCCCCCGATGAAAAACACTATATATTACACTTGAAAATAACAGCCACCTGTCTATAACGGCCAACGGCCACTATATTCCACTCCAAAATTCATGTTTGAACTGAATTCAACGGTCACGTGTCAGTCGTCTCGAGTCGCGAAAATTAAAAACACAGCACATCATTTGTCCGTCTATTTTGCGGTTAAGCGTCTGATAGCGGTAATTGCCTTTGATATAATAAAAGTGGCCCTCTGCGAGTAAACAAATAATAAGGTGTAGAGAAGGTTTGTTTTCCGGGGATAATTGTGGGGGTATCTTTAAAAGAAAATATGTCAGTGTTTGTGACACATTTAAAGAAATTATAGCTAATTAAATGACCGCTAATTAGTACATTGTACTTACAACCTTGAGTATCGATTTGCAAATAACATTTTCGGATCATTCTTTAAAAGAGCTTTCTAGCGTACACAACACTTTTAAAAGCAATCGGAACAATAAATCACCAAATAACAATGCGAGTTTTTTAGCGTGGAGTGAATTGTTTTGATTGTTGCGAGTGATCATGGTTGTGTGTGTAAGTTTTGAAGTTTTTTGCGAGATAAGTTATCTTGTTTACTGTGCATGATGTGCTATGTTTTTTTTCATAAAGAATGAATGAATGTTTGTATTTTTAATGAGGTTGTTGAATGAAAAATCTGTTTGTATGATGTTTGCGAACGAATAAATTTTATCAAAATGTTTGCGTCTTTTTCTTTGAATGAGAACGGTACAGTTAGACCATACTTTCGGTTTATGACAGCGAATCCCCTTTATAGACTTGTACGGACAAGTGGCACGTGACAATGGCACGTGACAAGCTTTATTTACTGAATGAGATGCATGAGTAAACAGTTGCACTAGTGTTGATAAAGCCATTTCTTTATTTTAACAATATAACATTAAATCAATCTATAAGATATTATTCTGTATTATTCAATGTAAGTTAATTCTGTTATTATGCTTAGTTTATGGCAATGAGCATTTGTTTTACACGGTATGCAAACGACTGGGTGGGGTAACGACGTAGCAGTACTACCAACTGACCAACCATCTTAAAATTGTGATCCGAAATCAACGGTCACCTGTGAACAACAGTCACTTTGGTCATTTCCATTGACTGACCGCTGAATTCAGGTTTGACTGTAGTCATATTCTAAGTGGAAGAGGACCATAATTGAAACATATTGATAGCTTATGTGTTAAAGAAGTTGTACTTTATAGACGATTCTGGGTTCAGGTATATTTTCCACAATCTATTGAACATTTGTAAAGACATAAAACAAACTAATAAGATTTTATTTAAAGTTTGATAGCAATAACTTGGGTGGGATGGTTGGACGGTCCTTCAAAAATTAAATAAATAAATATTTGTGTGTGTTTTTTTTACCATGTTTCAAAAATCTTTTCGGGTGGGGGGGGGGGGGTAGAGAGGGGGGGGGGTATAATGTGAGTGTATGGTCATTTATTAGATGATCTTTTAAAAATATGAAACAAAAAAGGAAAACAAATATTTTTTTTGGGGGGGGGGATTCTGGGGTGGGGCGTGGGGTTGGTTTTGGTGGAGTCCATTGTGGTATGTCAGGTAAGTGTTGTTTTGTCAAAGTATGAATCAAATCTGATCATAAATAAAGAAGTTATGGCAATTTAAGCAAAATTTATTAATGTGACCTTGAGAATCAAGGTCATTCAAAGGTCAAGGTAAAATTCAACTTGCCAGGTACAGTACCCTCATAATGATAAGAAAGTGTTTGAAGTTTGAAAGCAATAGCCTTGATACTTTAGAAGTAAAGTGGATCTAAACACAAAATTTAACACAATATTCAAAGATACTAAGTAAAAAAAGGGCCATAATTCTGTTTAAATGCGAACCAGAGCTGTGCAACTTTTCCTGTACAGTCCCCTTATGATAGTTAGTAAGTGTTCCAAGTCTGAAAGCAATAGCTATGATACTTTAGGAGTAAAATGGACCAAAATACAAATTTTAACCAAATGTTCAATTATCTAAGTATAAAAGGGGCAATAATTGTGTCAAAATGCCAGTCAGAATAACATAACTTTGCCTGCACAGTCCCCTTATTATAGTTAGTAAGTGTTGCACGTATGAAAGCAATAGCTTTGATACTTAAGGAATAAAGTGGACCTAAACACAACACTTAACCAAATTTTCTATTTTCTAAGTGAAAAAAGGGCCATAATTCTTACAAAATACTTGATACAGTTTTCTGCTCTTGTTTATAGATTGGGGTCATGTTGGTAAACAAGTATGCAAAATATGAAAGCAATATGTCAATGAACAGAAAATATTTGAGGTGGAACGCAAACTTTAACATAGATTTATCAATAATATGCATATTCTAAGTGAAAAAAGGGCCATAATTCTTACAAAATGCTTGATACAGTTGTCTGCTCTTACTTATAGATTGGGGTCATGATGGTAAAGAAGTATGCAAAATATGTAAGCAATATGTCAGGGGACATAGAAAATATTTGAGGTGGTACGCAAACTTTAACATTTGCATGCTCACGCTCATGCCAACGCCAGTGTGAGTAGGATAGCTCTACTATATATATTTCATTTATAATAGTCAAGCTAAACAAGAGATGTGTTTGTCAGAAACACAATGCCCTCTAATGCGCTGCTTTTTTTTACCTTTGATCTTGAAAAATGACCTGCACCTTTCACCACTCACAATGTGCAGCTCCATGAGATACCCATGCATGCCAAATATGAAGTTGCTATGTTCAATATTTCAAAAGTTATTGCAAAACTTTACTGTAATATTAAAGTTTTGGTGTTGTTGTTTTTTTACCTTTGACCTTGAAAGATGACCTTGACCTTTCACCACTCAAAATGTGCAGCTCCATCAGATACACATGCATGCCAAATATGAAGTTGCTACGTTCAATATTTCAAAAGTTATTGCAAAACTTTACTGTAATATTAAAGTTTTGGGACAGAATGACAGACAGACAGGCCAAAAACAATATACCCCCCATCTATCGATCCAGGGGCATAAAAAGCACTAATTATTTATGACAAACATACAGAAAAAATATCCCCAGCATCTAAATGCACTGTTGTGTTGGTCTGGGTGTCATAATAGTCGCTGGAGAATGAGGGGGGTTTGAAGGGAGGTAACCCCGCCTGCACCTCGCCAATGGTTGACACCGCGTCCCCATGCCCATGAACGTCCAAGATGGCTGCAATCCCGGCTGTTATCACCACCAATATTGCATTGGCCCCTATCAGTAATAAACAAGTCAAATGAGCCTCCTTATGGGAAGACTGCACTTAATGCATGACTGTGGGAAGACTGCACTTAATGCACGTGGGAAGACTGCACTTAATGCATGTGGGAAGACTGCACTTAATGCATGTGGGAAGACTGCACTTAATGCATGTGGGATGACTGCACTTAATGCATGTGGGAAGACTGCACTTAATGCATGTGGGAAGACTGCACTTAATGCATGTGGGATGACTGCACTTAATGCATGTGGGAAGACTGCACTTAATGCATGTGGGAAGACTGCACTTAATGCATGTGGGATGACTGCACTTAATGCATGTGGGAAGACTGCACTTAATGCATGTGGGAAGACTGCACTTAATGCATGTGGGATGACTGCACTTAATGCATGTGGGATGACTGCACTTAATGCATGTGGGATGACTGCACTTAATGCATGTGGGATGACTGCACTTAATGCATGTGGGATGACTGCACTTAATGCATGTGGGATGACTGCACTTAATGCATGTGGGATGACTGCACTTAATGCATGTGGGATGACTGCACTTAATGCATGTGGGATGACTGCACTTAATGCATGTGCAAAGTGTAATCCTAGATTAGCCTTTTCAGTGCACTTTTATTAAATTAGAATTATTGAATTTGTTGTTTACAGGAATTCTTTTCTCAACAAAAATCCAAACTTGGCGGAAAGTGTCGTCCCAAAAGAGCCTGTGTGTACTGCACAATTGACGCACATGCATTAGAACTAGTTTAACAGAACCAGACTCAAATGTACTGAATGTTACAAAAGGATCATGAGTGTTAAGTGCTTTTTTTCGTTACCATGTACAATTATGTAAAAAATAACTTTTAATTTTGCCATAGTGCAAATTACAATTTATAAATACACATAGATTGTCACCTTCCTTCAATATATGAATAACTGCAAACATATATCATCACTTGCTCAGTTCTTGAACTTATGTGAGAAAATAAAACACAATAAATATCAAAATAAAGTAGGATAGCAACAAATATTTAAATGTTTGAATTAAAAACCACAACTTTCTTGCTTTTCAAGTACCTGTTTTTGTGTTGTTTCCTTATACAACTGTATTAAGTACATAAATTGTAGCTATTAGCATCTAAATACGGAAATACCATGCCGCCTATGGATTTCAAATACACAGATTTGGAGTCAAAATTGACTTTTTACTCTATTAATGTGTTTATGTTTTGAAAATATACTGTACCTGATAATCCCAAAGGTGCAATCTTCTACACCGGTCTGTTGACAAGCATACAATGCCCATCATGTTAAATTACAAGTGCTTACAAGGGCAAAATCAATTTAGAAACTTTGAAACTTTCAACTAATAAATGTCTGTCCCTTCCTGTTATACCTTTAAGTCAACAAGCTGCCTAGAATATGGTTCCACTAGTTCATAATATGTTTGTAGGATCTTTGTTCATTATATAAATAGTATATATATATATATATATATATATGTACATGGTATGATAAACGTTCATGTATATTTAATACCCAAGGATCAAATACCATTTTGCTATTTGTTGCCATTCCTAAACAAGAGGGCCTGAAAGACCCAAAGTCGCTCACCTGAGATAACAAAATATTATTGGGACAAATCTTCTGACCAAGTTTCACGAAGATTGGAAAATAAATGTGGCCTCTAGAGTGTTTACAAAGTTTTACTACAGCCGTATAAGAAAAACTGCCCCACCCCCCTGGCAGCCATGTTTTTCAACCAACCGGCATCATTTTTGAACTCGTCCAAGATATTATCGGGATGAATCTTCTGACCAAGTTTCATGAAGATTGGACAGTAAATGTGGCCTCTACAGTGTTAACAAGATTTTACTATAGCCATATAACGAAAAATGCCACGCCCCTTGGAAGCTATTTTTATCAAGCAAACATAATTATTTATGACTCATCCAAGATATCATTGAGACCAATCTTCTGACCAAATTTCATGAAGATTGGACGCTAAATGTGGCCTCTAGAGTGTTAACAAGGTTTTACTATAGCCATATATAGCATATATATGAAAAATGCCCCGCCCCTTGTGGCCATGTTTTAAAAGCAACCAAAACCATTTTGGAACTCATCTAAGATATCATTAAGACAAATCTTCTGACCAAATTTCAAGATGATCGGAAAATAAATGTGACCTCTAGAGTGTTAACAAGGTTTTACTATAGCCAAATAAGGAAAATAGCCATGCCCCCATGGTGGCCATGTTTTTCAACCAACCGGCATCATTTTTTGAACTCGTCCAAGATATTATTAGGATGAATCTTCTGACCAAGTTTCATGAAGATCGGACAATAAATGTGGCCTCTAGAGTGTTAACAAGATTTTACTATAGCCTTATATAGCCATATAAGGAAAAATGCCCCACCCCTTGGGGGCCATGTTTTTCATGCAAACATAACCATTTTTACACTCATCCAAGATATCATTGAGACCAATGTTCTGACTAAATTTCATGAAGATTGGAGTCTAAATGTGGCCTCTAGAGTGTTAACAAGGTTTAACTATAGCCATATATAGCCATATAAGGAAAAATGCCCCGCCCCTTGTGGCCATGTTTTTAAAGCAACCAAAACAATTTTCAAACTCATCCAAGATATCACTGGGACAAATCTTCTGACCAAGTTTCATGATGATCAGAGAATAAATGTGCCCTCTAGAGTGTTAACAAGGTTTTACTATATAATAGACATATAAGGAAAATAGCCCCGCCCCAGTGGTGGCCATGTTTTTCAACCAACGGGCATCATCTTTGAACTCGTCCAAGATATTATTAGGATGAATCTTCTGACCAAGTTTCATGAAGATCGGACTATAAATGTGGCCTCTAGAGTGTTAACATTATTTTACTATAGCCATAGCCTTATAAGGAAAAATGCCCCGCTCCTTGGGGGCCATGTTTTTCATGCAAACATAACCATTTTCGAACTCATCCAAGATATCATTAAGACAAATCTTCTGACCATATTTCATCAAGATTGGACAATAAATGTGGCCTTTAGAGTGTTAACAAGGTTTTACAATAGCCATATAAGGAAAAATGCCCCGCCCCCTGGCGGCCATGTTTTACAACCAACCAGCATCATTTTCGAACTCATCCAAGATATTATTAGGATGAATCTTCTGACCAAGTTTCATTAAGATTGGACAATAAATGTGGCCTCTTGAGTGTTCACAAGATTTTACAATAGCCATATAAAGCCATCTAAGGAAAAATGACCCTCCCCTTGGCAGCCATGATTTTCAAGCAAAGGTTACCATTTTTTAACTCATCCAAGATATCAGTGGGACAAATCTTCTGAGCAAGTTGCATGAAGATCGGAAAATAAATGTGGCCTCTAGAGTGATAACAAGGTTTTACTATAGCCATATAAGGAAAAATGCCCCGCCCCCTGGCGGCCATGTTTTTCAACCAACTGGCATCATTTTTGAACTCGTCCAAGATATTATTGGGATGAATCTTCTGACCAAGTTTTATGAAGATCAGACAAATAAATGTGGCCTCTAGAGTGTTAACAAGATTTTACTATAGTCATACATAGCCATATAAGGAAAAATGCCCCGCCCCTTTGCAGCATGTTTTTCAAGCAAACGTAACCATTTTCGAACTCATCCAAGATATCATTGAAACCATTCTTCTGACCAAATTTCATGAAGATTGGACAATAAATGTGGCCTCTAGAGAGTAAACAAGGCAAATGTTGACGCCGCACAACGCACAACGGACGATGAACAAAAAGCGATCACAAAAGCTCACCATGAGCACATTGTGCTCAGGTGAGCTACAAAAGGAGTGGTTTTACATTTTTTTCACACAAAAAAACAAGAAGGCCTGAAAGGCCCAAAGTCGCTCACCTGAGATAACAAGATATTATTGGGATAAATCTTATGACTAAGTTTCACGAAGATCGGAAAATAAATGTGGCCTCTAGAGTTTTAACAAGGTTTTACTATAGCCATATCAGGAAAACTGCCCCGCCCCCTGGCAGCCATGTTTTTCAACCAACTGGCATTTTTTTTAAAAACTCATCCAAGATAATATCGGGATGAATCTTCTGACCAAGTTTCATGAAGATCGGACAGTAAATGTGGCCTCTGGAGTGTTAACAAGATTTTACTATAGCCATATAACGAAAAATGCCCCGCCCCTTGGTAGCCATTTTTTTTAAGCAAACATAATTATTTTCGAACTGATCCAAGATATCATTGAGACCAATTTTTTTACCAAATTTCATGAAGATTTGACATTAAATGTGGCCTCTAGAGTGTTAACAAGGTTTTACTATAGCCATATATAGCCATCTAAGGAAAAATGCCCCGCCCCTGGTGGCCATGTTTTTAAAGCAACCAAAACCATTTTTGAACTCATCCAAGATATCATTAAGAAAAATCTTCTGACCAAGTTACATGATGATCGGAAAATAAATGTGACCTCTAGAATGTTAACAATTAGGTTTTACTATAGCCATATAAGAAAAATAGCCCCACCCCTGTGGTGGCCATGTTTTTCAACCAACCGGCATCATTTTTAAACTCATCTAAGATATTATTGGGATGAATCTTTTGACCAAGTTTCATGAAGATTGGACAATAAATGTGGCCTCTAGAGTGTTAACAAGATTTTACGATAGCCTTATAAAGCCATATAAGGAAAAATGCCCCGCCCCTTGGTGGCCATGTTATTCAAGCAAACGTAACCATTTTCGAACTCACCCAAGATATCATTAAGACAAATCTTCTGACCATATTTCATCAAGATTGGACAATAAATTTGGCCTCTAGAGTGTTAACAAGGTTTTACTATAGCCATATAAGGAAAAATGCCCCACCCCCTGGCGGCCATGTTTTTCAACCAACTGGCTACATTTTGGAACTCGTCCAAGATATTTCTAGGATGAATCTTCTGACCAAGTTTCATGAAGATCAGACAATAAATGTGGCCTCTAGAGTGTTAACAAGATTTTACTATAGCCATATATAGCCATATAAGGAAAAATGCCCCGCCCCTTGGCAGCCATGTTTTTCAAGCAAACGTAACCATTTTCGAACTCATCCAAGATATCATTAAGACAAATCTTCTGACCATATTTCATCAAGATTGGACAATAAATGTGGCCTCTAGAGTGTTAACAAGGTTTTACTATAGCCATATAAGGAAAAATGCCCCACCCCCTGGCGGCCATGTTTTTCAACCAACTGGCTACATTTTCTAACTCGTCCAAGATATTACTAGGATGAATCTTCTGGCCAAGTTTCATGAAGATCAGACAAAAAATGTGGCCTCTAGAGTGTTAACAAGATTTTACTATAGCCATATATAACCATATAAGGAAAAATGCCCCTCCCCTTGGCAGCCATGTTTTTCAAGCAAACGTAACCATTTTCAAACTCATACAAGATATCATTGAAACCAATCTTCTGACCAAATTTCATGAAGATCTGGAAATAAATGTGGCCTCTAGAGTGTTAACAAGGTTTTACTATAGCCATATAAGGAAAAATGCCCCGCCCCCTGGCGGCCATGTTTTTCAACCAACCTGCATCATTTCGAACTCGTCCAAGATATTATTAGGAAGAATCTTCTGACCAAGTTTCATGAAGATCAGACAAATAAATGTGGCCTCTAGAGTGTTAACAAGATTTTACTATAGCCATATAAAGCCATATAAGGAAAAATGCCCCTCCCCTTGGCAGCCATGTCTTTCAGGCAAACATAACAATTTTCGAACTCATCCAAGATATCATTGAAACCAATCTTCTGACCAAATTTCATAAAGATTGGACAATAAATGTGGCCTCTAGAGAGTGAACAAGGCAAATGTTGAAGTCACACAACGGACAACGCACGACGGACAAAAGGCGATCACAAAAGCTCACCATGAGCACGTTGTGCTCAGGTGAGCTAACAAGAAGACAATTAAATTAGCATTGTTCATGGAAAAAGGGTCCTAATGCATGTGTGTAAAGTGTCATCCTAAATTAGCCTGTGCAGTTTGCATAGGCTCATCTGGGACGACACTTTCTGCCTTTACTGGATTTTCTTAAAAGAGAGACTTCTTTTAAACAAAAAACTCCATGAAGGCCGACAATTTCCTACCTGATTAGACAGTGCAGATGCAAAGGCTTATCTTGGATGACACTTTACACACCTGCTTTAAGCCTCATTTATCCACAGGCTAAAATGTATTAAGTCAAGGTAACACTAGAGTACTCACCAATGCTGGACAGCCAGACAAACTTGCGAAACATGAGAACTGGCATTGGAATGCGCTCGTTGGGCCCAGGTTGATGCCATTTTATTTTCCGAAGTTGCTGGGGGAAAAAAAAAAGGTTCATATTTATAGAGTTAGACAGTGGAATGCAGTAGACAAAGATTGTAACAAATACCATAACATTCTGTAACCTAGAACTTGTCACAGTTGTTACAAATATCCAACTCCCCCAACGCTGCATGTAGTAAGTAATATGAAGCAAGTTGTAACATTAAAAAATATGTACCTGGACGATGGCTAGTTTTTACAAAAGGGGCACTTTTAAACAAAGTTTGTAGAGATCATTAGAGAGATGTATATTGTTGCTTATAAAGTATATAGAAAATATAATAATAATATTATTATAATTTGTAACATAGGATGAAAACAAATCGCACATTCACCACTTCATAATACAATAAGCGTTGCCTGCAAGTTTGACTGCTGTACATTAAAAAGTTTAGGAGAAGGCCTCCAGACAAGTTTATGTTTACGAACAAACAGACGGACAGACATCCATGGTGATTCCAGAATGCCCGCCTTTACTTTGTAATAGGGAATATAATTACTGAAATCAAGCTTAGCATTTATTCCAGTACAACTCTGTTTGCCAGTGACTGTATTGCACTGTACTGTGATCATTGAATTTAAGAGCTGAGATGCAGCCATAAAACTGTCATGATGAATTCCTTAATTTAGTTGCAAATATATACCATGTATAGATCAAATTTTCCATTTGATATTTGGTTTTTAATTGGTTTTCTAAAGTGGAAATAGCAGTTTTTCCAAAGACCTCTGTAACCCATTCTTAAGAATGTGGGAATCAATGCCATGCTTTTGAATGTTGGAACAATGCCATGCTCATGAATGTGGTAATCAATGCCATGCTAATGAATGTGGGAATCAATGTCATTCTAATGAAAGTGGGAATCAATGTCATTCTAATGAATGTGGGAATCAATGCTATGCTAATGAATGTGGGAGTCAATGTCACGATAATGCCATGCTCATGAATGTGGGAATTAATGCCATGCTCATGAATGTTGGAATCGATGCCATGCTTATGAATGTGGGAATCAATGTCATTCTAATGAATGTGGGAATCAATGCCATACTAATAAATGTGGGAATAAATGCCATGCTCATGAATGTGGGAATCAATGCCATGCTTATGAATGTGGTAATCAATGTCATGCTAATTAATGTGGGAATCAATGCCATACTAATGAATGTGGGAATAAATGCCACGCTCATGAATGTGGGAATCAATGCCATGCTTATGAATGTGGTAATCAATGCCATGCTAATGAATGTGGGATTTAATGCCATGCTAATGAATGTGGGAGTCAATGCCATGCTAATGAATGTGGGAATCAATGCCATGCTAATGAATGTGGGAATCAATTCCATGCTAATGAATGTGGGAATCAATGTCATTCTAATGAATGTGGGAATCAATGCAATGCTAATGAATGTAGGAAATAATGCCATGCTAATGAATGTGGGAGTCAATGCCACGATAATGCCATGCTCATGAATGTGGGAATTAATGCCATGCTCAAGAATGTGGGAATCAATGCCATGCTTATGAATGTGGTAATCAATGCCATTCTAATGAATGTGGGAATCAATGCCATACTAATGAATGTGGGAATCAATGCCATGCTCATGAATGTGGGAATCGATGCCTACTCATGAATGTGGGAATTAATGCCATGCTCATGAATGTGGGAATCAATGCCATGCTAATGAATGTGGGAATCAATGCCATGCTAATGAATGTGGGAATCAATGCCATGCTAATGAATGTGGGAATCAACGCCATACTAATGAATGTGGGAATAAATGCCATGCTCATGAATGTGGGAATCGATGCCTACTCATGAATGTGGGAATTAATGCCATGCTCATGAATGTGGGAATCAATGCCATGCTAATGAATGTGGGAATCAATGCCATGCTAATGAATGTGGGAGTTAATGCCATGTTCATGAATTTGGGAATCAATGCCATGCTAATGCATGTGGGAATCAATGCCATGCTAATGAATGTGGGAATCAATGCCATGCTAATGAATGTGGGAATCAATGCAATGCTAACGAATGTGGTAATCAATGCCATGCTAATGAATGTGGGAATTAATGCCATGCTCATGAATGTGGGAGTCAATGCCATGCTAATGAATGTGGGAATCAATTCCATGCTAATGAATGTGGGAATCAATGTCATTCTAATGAATGTGGGAATCAATGCAATGCTAATGAATGTAGGAAATAATGCCATGCTAATGAATGTGGGAGTCAATGTCACGATAATGCCATGCTCATGAATGTGGGAATTAATGCCATGCTCATGAATGTGGGAATCAATGCCATGCTTATGAATGTGGTAATCAATGTCATTCTAATGAATGTGGGAATCAATGCCATACTAATGAATGTGGGAATAAATGCCATGCTCATGAATGTGGGAATCGATGCCTACTCATGAATGTGGGAATTAATGCCATGCTCATGAATGTGGGAATCAATGCCATGCTAATGAATGTGGGAATCAATGCCATGCTAATGAATGTGGGAGTTAATGCCATGTTCATGAATGTGGGAATCAATGCCATGCTAATGAATGTGGGAATCAATGCCATGCTAATGAATGTGGGAATCAATGCCATGCTAATGAAGGTGGGAATCAATGCCATGCTAACGCATGTGGTAATCAATGCCATGCTAATGAATGTGGGAATTAATGCCATGCTCATGAATGTGGGAATCAATGCCATGCTAATGAATGTGGGAATCAATGCCATGCTAATGAATGTGGTAATCAATGCCATGCTAATGAATGTGGTAATCAATGCCATGCAAATGAATGTGGGAATCAATGCCATGCTAATGAATGTGGGAATCAATGCCATGCTAATGAATGTGGGAGTTAATGCCATGATCATGAATGTGGGAATCAATGCCATGCTAATGAATGTGGGAATCAATGCCATGCTAATGAATGTGGGAATCAATGCCATGCTAATGAATGTGGGAATCAACGCCATACTAATGAATGTGGGAATAAATGCCATGCTCATGAATGTGGGAATCGATGCCTACTCATGAATGTGGGAATTAATGCCATGCTCATGAATGTGGGAATCAATGCCATGCTAATGAATGTGGGAATCAATGCCATGCTAATGAATGTGGGAGTTAATGCCATGTTCATGAATGTGGGAATCAATGCCATGCTAATGAATGTGGGAATCAATGCCATGCTAATGAATGTGGGAATCAATGCCATGCTAATGAATGTGGGAATCAATGCCATGCTAACGAATGTGGTAATCAATGCCATGCTAATGAATGTGGGAATTAATGCCATGCTCATGAATGTGGGAGTCAATGCCATGCTAATGAATGTGGGAATCAATTCCATGCTAATGAATGTGGGAATCAATGTCATTCTAATGAATGTGGGAATCAATGCAATGCTAATGAATGAAGGAAATAATGCCATGCTAATGAATGTGGGAGTCAATGTCACGATAATGCCATGCTCATGAATGTGGGAATTAATGCCATGCTCATGAATGTGGGAATCAATGCCATGCTTTTGAATGTGGTAATCAATGTCATTCTAATGAATGTGGGAATCAATGCCATACTAATGAATGTGGGAATAAATGCCATGCTCATGAATGTGGGAATCGATGCCTACTCATGAATGTGGGAATTAATGCCATGCTCATGAATGTGGGAATCAATGCCATGCTAATGAATGTGGGAATCAATGCCATGCTAATGAATGTGGGAGTTAATGCCATGTTCATGAATGTGGGAATCAATGCCATGCTAATGAATGTGGGAATCAATGCCATGCTAATGAATGTGGGAATCAATGCCATGCTAATGAAGGTGGGAATCAATGCCATGCTAACGAATGTGGTAATCAATGCCATGCTAATGAATGTGGGAATTAATGCCATGCTCATGAATGTGGGAATCAATGCCATGCTAATGAATGTGGGAATCAATGCCATGCTAATGAATGTGGTAATCAATGCCATGCTAATGAATGTGGGAATCAATGCCATGCTAATGAATGTGGGAATTAATGCCATGCTCATGAATGTGGGAATCAATGCCATGCTAATGAATGTGGGAATCAATTCCATGCTAATGAATGTGGGAATCAATGCCATGCTCATGAATGTGAGAATCAATGTCATGATAATGATGTGGGAATCAATGCCATGCTAATGAATGTTGGAATTATTGCTATGCTAATTAATGTGGGAATTAATGCAATGCTAATGAATGTAGGAATTAACGCCATCTTTATGAATGTTGGAGTTATTGCCATGCTAAAAAAAGCTCAATTTCATGCAAATGAATGTTGGAATTCATGCCATGCTAATGAATGTGGGAATTAATGCATGCTTATGAAAGTGGGAATCAATGCCATGCTAATGAATATGGGAATTAATGCCACGCTAATGAATGTGGGAATTAATGCCATGCTAATGAATGTTGGAATTAATGCATGCTAATGAAAGTGGGAATCAATGCCATGCTAAAGAATGTGGGAATTAATGCCATGCTAATGAATGTGGGAATTAATGCCTTGCTTATGAATGTGGGAATTAATGTTAGGCTTATGAATGTGGGAATCAATTCCATGCTAATGAAAGTGGGAATCAATGGCATGCTAATGAATGTTGGAATTAATGTCATGATAATGAATGTGGGAATCAATGCCATGCTTATGAATGTGGTAATCAATGCCATGCTAATGAATGTGGGAATCAATGCCATTCTAATGAATGTGGAAATCAATGCAATTCTAATGAATGTGGGAGTCAATGTAATGATAATGAATGCGGGAATCAATGTCATCGAATGGACAGTTGCTGCTTACCATCATCAGGATCAGGATCACAATACTTGACAGCCCCATGGTCAGGTCCCACACCCTGCCAGAAAAAACTCACATATGAGACACTAAAATTGGTCTCATGACAAATGCAGCCGGCATAGCTATAGACCGGACTGCACGTCAGCACAGTCTGGTAAGGAGCTTCCTTCTCCATTATGAAGTTTCTCAAGGTGTTTAGGTCTTGTTAGAAAACATGGTAATTCCTGATCACACCGTGTGGATACTCAAGCTTTTCTTGAGCTATGCCGGCTACATATGACTTAAGATTCATAATTGCATGTTGCAGATAATATCTCATTATGAATATCATCATTATAATAATCAACAACAGACACAACAGCAGCATTAAAATAAATTAATATTAAGACCAGCTGACCTTGTTTCCGGTATTTTCCTGCATGTTTCATACACCTGTTCGAGGAAGTCCTTAGGAATGTCACGCAATCCCAGCACACCCTTCACCTGACCAAATGCTATGGTGATTGCTGCAGCAGACGTGAAGGCGTTGATCACAGGGTAGGAGATGAAGTTCACCATGATCCCTGGGAATAATAGAGAATACTATCAGTATATATATGAGTCTAGCCTTAGGAAAACAGCAGAGACCACTTTCATCCAAAACTGGATTTTTGTTAAGAAGAGACTTCCTTGCAACAAAATACATCATAACATCTGAAAGTGTCGTCCTTAATAAGGCTGAGTCACGCTTAAAAGGTTCAAACTTTTTCCCTTGAAGTATGATATCAAACTTGAGCCAGCTGATTCATGTGTTCTGGGGATCGTCTCAATGACCTCTCAATAACATTAGAGCTAAGTTTCATAAAAATCCTTGTATGGAAGTTCAAATTTTATCGAAAACAAAACAAACAAGAAATGTGTTTGCCGGAAACACTATGTCCCCTTCTGCGCTGCTTTGAAATTTATATTTTTTGACCTTTGTCCTTGAAGGTTGACCTTGACCTTGAACTTCCACCACTCAAAATGTGCAGCTTCATGAGAACGCCGCTTTGAATTTATATATTTTTTTTTTACCTTTGACCTTGAAGGATCACCTTCACCTTGAAGGATGACCTTGACCTTGAACTTCCACCACTCAAAATGTGCAGCTTCATGAGAACGCCGTTTTGATTTTTTTTTACCTTTGACCTTGAAGGATGACCTTGACCTTGAAGGATGACCTTGACCTTGAACTTCCACCACTCTAAATGTGCAGCTTTATGAGAAAGCCGCTTTGAATTTAAAAAAAAATAATTGACATTTGACCTTGAAGGATGACCTTGACCTTGAACTTCCACCACTCAAAATGTGCAGCTTTATGAGAATTCCGTTTGAATTATTATTTTTTTACCTTTGACCTTGAATGATGACCTTGACCTTGAAGGATGACCTTGACCTTGGACTTCCACCACTCAAAATGTGCAGCTTCATGATAACGCCACTTTGAATTAAAAAAAAAAAGAAGACATTTGACCTTGAAGGATGACCTTGACCTTGAAGGATGACCTTGACCTTCCACCACTCAAAAATGTGCAGCTTTATGAGAAGGCCGCTTTGAATTATTATTTTTTTTGACCTTTGACTTTGAAGGATGACCTTGACCTTGAAGGATGACCTTGACTTGGACTTCCACCACTCAAAATGTGCAGCTTCATGAAAACGCCGCTTTGAAACATATTTTTTTGACCATGAAGGATGACCTTGACCTTGAATTTCCACCACTCAAAATGTGCAGCTTCATGAGATACACATGCATGCCAAATATCAAGTTGCTATCTTCAATATTGAAAAATGTGTTTGTCAGAAACACTATGTCCCCTTCTGCGCCGCTTTGAATTTCTTCTTTTAAAAAAATTTACCTTTGACCTTGAAGGATGACCTTGACCTTTCATCACTCAAAATGTGCGGCTCCATGAGATACACATGCATGACAAATATCAAGTTGGTATCTTCAATATTGCCAAAGTATTCATAAAATGAGCGATTTTGGCAACATATACTTGACCTCTGACCTTGAAAGATAACCTTGACCTTTCACTACTCAAAATGTGCGGCTCCATGAGATACTCATGCATGCCAAATATCAAGACGTTATCTTCAATATTGCCCAAGCATTCATAAAATTAGCGATTTTGGACACATATATTTGACCTCTGACCTTAAAGGATGACCTTGACCTTTCACCACTCAAAATGTGCGGCTCCATAAGATACACATGCATGCCAAATATCAAGTTGCTATCTTCAATATTGCAAAAGTATTCATAAAATGAGCGATTTTGGCCACATATATTTGACCTCTGACCTTGAAGGATGACCTTGACCTTTCACCACTCAAATGTGCAGCTCCATGAGATACACGTGCATGACAAAAATCATTTTGAATATTGAAAAAAGTTATTGCAAATGTTAAAGTTGGAGCAAACAGACCAACAGACCAACGTACAGACCAACAGACAGGGCAAAAACAATATGTCCCCCACAATAGTGGGTGGGGGACATAAAAAGTATTTCAAAGCACATACATTATAAATCAAAGTACTGGCAGTACTGGTGTGACGATGCTTTTGAAGAGGATGGATATAAAACATCAATTTAAGTTTATTTATATCACCACAATTGTGTATGTTGATACAAACATTTGGGTACGATAAAAAAATTGGGTACGAAAATTTTGGGTACGAAAAGAAATTTGGTGTGAAACTGGGAGGCGGGTCACATTCTTGTTCATGAAGTATAGCAATACCTTCATGATGATTCTCGAAAGTAGATATGAGCACATAGCCGGACCATGTGAGCTCAATCGTATGAGCACTTGACTATCCGAGTTCGCCCAGGAACATATGGATAAGTTAACTAATAGCGAAATGACCTTATACATGTATATGCTGAAATCTAACAATCGAACGAAATATCAAACATGGTATGTACACTTAGGTGGTTGTGTAATTTCTGTTAGAATATCGTATTCAATATGTAAATTTTAAATGATTGTGCCCGCACTTGAGTTTGTTGCCTTGTTTGAGTCTATACGCGCCTAGGCTGCACCCAGTGTGTGTATTTGTGTTTTTCCAAGGTAATGAGTTACCTCCGCGCTGAGGCTGCATAATGTTGGAACCCGGAGTGTGTCCAGCACTCCTACCTAATAAGATTAGATTGACGACAGTTGGGACGAATTTTGAATGATAGCTGCAATTTCCAGCTATTTGTTTTGTACTGAAATATATGGTCAAATGCTGCCGGGGGGGGGGGGGGGTCCTTACCACTGCGCTAGCAGGACGGACAATTACGCAAAGAAATGTTGTTTTATCTATATATATCATAGCAGTGCAGCGTTTACAATTTGCAGGTTCGAAATTGTTCGCATTCTTTAGTTTTGTGATCACGTAAAAAGTTAATTTTACATGTTTTTATTCGCAATTTATTTACTAAATCGAGAACAAATATCAAACAAAATAGAGAAAATATATAGTTGTTTCATTGGTCCATAAAAATATAATGGATGTAAAATTACTAATTTGAAATTAATGTTCTGATACACTTATTGAATCTGTTTCCCCAGGATATGCTGTTCTATTTATATTTACCTTTATCAACACGAACGACAACTCTGCTAGGAGAATGTTATCAATGAAAATCAACGAGCAATCTCCTACGCAGTGGCGAATGCCAAGGGAAGTAACTGAAAAATCGAGTTATCTCAATCGGACTGGCTCGGTCTTTTACATAGGTCGCCATTGTGAAGAATTTTTTTACTGGTTATCAAACCTTAGACGATGCTGTTCCAGCATCGTCAAAAATGTAAATAAAAGAAAACTCTTTAAATCAAATTATCTGCCAAATGCTTTCGATACAAATTGCTTGACAAGATGGCAATAAGTTGGTGAAATAAAACCTAAGATGGTAGCATGTTGGACATTTTTAATTTTGTTTGGAAACATTATGTCAAATGCATTAACACATTATTGCCATACACGTTAAACAATAAATATTTTGTATACATGTATACACACCAAGATGTAAAAGCCCCATCAGCGCCTGCACAACACCGCAGATAAGGGTCAAACTGAGGGCGTAAGTTGGGTCGTTCTCTCTGGGTGACGTTGCAAATGTTGCAGTCATGAGTGACATGATGGCTGTGGGTCCCAATGTGATGTCCTTTGATGTTCCCAGAATCGTGTATACAAAACACCCCATGAAGGCTGAATACAACCCATACTGAAACAGATAAGAGTTGAGCTGCACTCTAGATAAAATCAGACTTAATGCATGTGTGTAAAGTGTCGTCCCACCCTTTTCGTTTAGATAAATACCATTAAAGTTGAAAGCATTGTCCCTATTTAGCCTGTGCAGAGTGCATCTGATTAAGAATTTGTTATACTTAAACCCTCCTCTAATTTTTTAAATTGGTGTTAATTAATTTTAAACAATTTAAAATGTTTATAAAAAATTGAAAGTAATATGAAGTATTAAAAAGTCTCACATATTCATGTTTCATTTATTAATGTGTGCAGCTGGAATACTCAATTCGCAACACTGATTATTTTTATTGTAAAAATGGGGTCACAAAATGCACCTCAGAAATCCGCACTGTCCTTATATATTTAATTTTCAGCAAAACAATTTCAATGCTTATTGTCTTTTAAAAATACATTTCTTGACGTTCATTGAGGACTAGGGCAATAAATCCTCTACCGCTCAGAAGCAAAGTGATAATGGCAACCTTAATAAAACCAGAACAGTCGGTGAGTAACTCGCAGTAAAAAAAAATCCACCCAAATAATCCTGACTTGAAGGGCAGTCAGGCTACGACAGAGTATGCCAGCCCCTGGGGTACTGACCTGTGGGGGCAGTCTGGCTACAACAGAGTATGCACGCCCATGGGGTACTGACCTGTGGGGGCAGTCTGGCTACGACAGAGTATGCGAGCCCCTCGGGTACTGACCAGTGGGGGCAGTCTGGCTACGACAGAGTATGCACGCTCCTGGGGTACTGACCTGTGGGGGTAGTCTGGCTACAACAGAGTATGCATGCCCCTATGGTACTGACCTGTGGGGTCAGTCTGGCTACGAGAGAGTATGCCAGCCCCTGGGGTACTGACCTGTAGGGGCAGTATGGCTACAACAGAGTATGCAAGCCCCTGGGGTACTGACCTGTGGGGGCAGTCTGGCTACAACAGAGTATGCACGCCCATGGGGTACTGACCTGTAGGGGCAGTCTGGCTACGACAGAGTATGCGAGCCCCTCGGGTACTGACCAGTGGGGGCAGTCTGGCTACGACAGAGTATGCACGCCCCTGGGGTACTGACCTGTGGGGGCAGTCTGGCTACGACAGAGTATGCATGCCCCTGGGGTACTGACCTGTGGGGTCAGTCTGGCTACAAGAGTATGCCAGCCCCTGGGGTACTGACCTGTAGGGGTAGTATGGCTACGATAGAGTATGCCAGCCCCTGGGGTACTGACCTGTGGGGGCAGTCTGGCTATGACAAAGTATGCACGCCCCTCGGGTACTGACCAGTGGGGGCAGTCTGGCTACAACAGAGTATGCACGCCTCTGGGGTACTGACCTGTGGGGGCAGTCTGGCTACGACAGAGTATGCACGCCCCTGAAGTTCTGACCTGTGGGGGCAGTCTGGCTACAACAGAGTATGCGAGCCCCTCCGGTACTGACCAGTGGGGGCAGTCTGGCTACAACAGAGTATGCACACCCCTGGGGTACTGACCTGTGGGGGCAGTCTGGCTACTACAGAGTATGCACGCCGCTGGGGAACTGACCTGTGGGGGCAGTCTGGCTACAACAGAGTATGCACGCCCCTGGGGTACTGACCTGTGGGGTCAGTCTGGCTACAAGAGAGTATGCCAGCCCCTGGGGTACTGACCTGTAGGGGCAGTCTGGCTACGATAGAGTATGCACGCCCCTGAGGTACTGACCTGTGGGGGCAGTCTGGCTACGACAGAGTATGTGAGCCCCTCGGGTACTGACCAGTGGGGGCAGTCTGGCTACGACAGAGTATGTACGCCTCTGGGGTACTGACCTGTGGGGGCAGTCTGGCTACAACAGAGTATGCACGCCCCTGGGGTACTGACCTGTGGGGTCAGTCTGGCTACAAGAGTATGCCAGCCCCTGGGGTACTGACCTGTAGGGGTAGTATGGCTACGATAGAGTATGCCAGCCCCTGGGGTACTGACCTGTGGGGGCAGTCTGGCTACTACAGAGTATGCAAGCCCATGGGGTACTGACCTGTGGGGGCAATCTGGCTACAACAGAGTATGCACGCCCCTGGGGTACTGACCTGTGGGGTCAGTCTGGCTACGAGAGTATGCCAGCCCCTGGGGTACTGACCTGTAGGGGCAGTATGGCTACGACAGAGTATGCCAGCCCCTGGGGTACTGACCTGTGGGGGCAGTCTGGCTACTAAAGAGAATGCAAGCCCCTGGGGTACTGACCTGTAGGGGCAGTCTGGCTACGACAGAGTATGCCAGCCCCTGGGGTACTGACCTGTGGGGGCAGTCTGGAGACGACAGAGTATGCCAGCCCCTTGGGTACTGACCTGCAGGGGCAGTCTGGCTACGACAGAGTATGCAAGCCCCTCGGGAACTGACCAGTTGGGGCAGTCTGGCTACGACAGAGTATGCCAGCCCCTGGGGTACTGACCTGTGGGGGCAGTCAGGCTACGACAGAGTATGCCAGCCCCTGGGGTACTGACCTGTGGCGGCAGTCTGGCTACAACAGAGTATGCAAGCCCCTCGGGTACTGACCTGTGGGGGCAGTCTGGCTACGACAGAGTATGCAA
Organism: Dreissena polymorpha; assembly: GCF_020536995.1. Taxonomy (NCBI): domain Eukaryota; kingdom Metazoa; phylum Mollusca; class Bivalvia; order Myida; family Dreissenidae; genus Dreissena; species Dreissena polymorpha. Next base: position 44,838,105 of record NC_068356.1, on the reverse strand, counting down.
GCCCCTAAGGGTACTGACCTGTGGGGGCAGTCAGGCTACGACAGAGTATGCACGCCCCTGGGGTACTGACCTGTGGGGTCAGTCTGGCTACGAGAGTATGCCAGCCCCTGGGGTACTGACCTGTAGGGGCAGTGTGGCTACGACAGAGTATGCCAGCCCCTTGGGTACTGACCTGTGGGGGCAGTCTGGCTACAACAGAGTATGCCAGCCCCTGGGGTACTGACCAGTGGGGCAGTCAGGCTACGACAGAGTATGCAAGCCCCTCGGGTGCTGACCAGTTGGGGCAGTCAGGCTACGACAGAGTATGCCAGCCCCTGGGGTACTGACCTATGGGGGCAGTCTGGCTACGACAGAGAATGCACGCCCCTCGGGTACTAACCTGTGGGGGCAGTCTGGCTTCAACAGAGTATGCAAGCCTCTCGGGTACTGACCAGTGGGGGCAGTCAGGCTACGACAGAGTATGCAAGCCCCTCTGGTACTGACCTGTGGGGGCAGTCAGGCTACGACAGAGTATACAAGCCCCTGGGGTACTGACCAGTGGGGGCAGTCAGGCTACGACGGAGTATGCACGCCCCTGGCGACTGACCAGTGGGGGCAGTCAGGCTACGACAGAGTATGCACGCCCCTTGGGTACTGACCTGTGGGGGCAGTCTGGCTACGACAGAGTATGCACGCCCCTCAGGTACTGACCTGTGGGGGCAGTCTGGCTTCAACAGAGTATGCAAGCCCCTCGGGAACTGATCAGTGGGGGCAGTCAGGCAACAACAGAGTATGCAAGCCCCTGGGGTACTGACCTGTGGGGGCAGTCTGGCTACGACAGAGCATGCAAGCCCCTTGGGTACTGACCAGTGGGGGCAGTCAGGCTACGATAAAGTATTACTGCCCCTGGGGTACTGACCAGTGGGGGCAGTCTGGCTACAACAGAGTATGCACCCCCCTTGGGTACTGACCTGTGGGGGCAGTCCGGCTACAACAGAGTATGCAAGCCCCTCGGGTACTGACCTGTGGGGGCAGTCTGGCTATGACAGAGTATGCAAGCCCCTCGGGTACTGACCAGTGGGGGCAGTCTGGCTACGACAGAGTATGCAAGCCCCTGGAGTACTAACCTGTGGGGGCAGTCTGGGTAGAACAGCGTACGCAAGCCCTTGGGTAACCGACCAGTTGGGGCAGTCTGGCTACAACAGCGTACGCAAGCCCCTGGGGTACTGACCAGTGGGGACAGTCTGGCTACGACAGAGTATGCAAGTCCCTGAGGCACTGACCTGTGGGGGCAGTCTGGCTACAACAGCTTACGCAAGCCCCTGGGTAACTGACCAGTTGGGGCAGTCTGGCTACAACAGCGTACGCAAGCCCCTCGGGTACTGACCAGTGGGGGCAGTCTGGCTACAACAGCGTATGCCAGCCCCTGGGGTACTGACCTGTGGGGGCAGTCTGGCTACAACAGGGTATGCCAGCCCCTGTGGTACTGACCTGTGGTGGCAGTCTGGCTACAACAGCGTACGCAAGCCCCTGGAGTACTGACCTGTGAGGGCAGTCTGGTTACAACAGCGTACACAAGCCCCTGGGGTACTGACATGTGGGTGCAGTCTGGCTACAACAGCATACGCAAACCCCTGGGGTACTGACCAGTTGGGGCAGTCTGGCTACAACAGCGTACACAAGCCCCTTCGGTACTGACCAATGGAGGGCAGTCTGGCTATGGCAGTGTATGCCAGCCCCTGGGGTGCTGACCTGTGGGAGCAGTCTGGCTACGACAGCGTACACAACCCCCTTGGGTACTGACCTATGGAGGGCAGTCTTGCTACAACAGTGTACACCAGCTCCTGGGGTACTGACCTGTGGGGACAGTCTGGCTACAACAGCGTACGCCAGCCCCTGGGGTACTGAACTGTGGGGTCAGTCTGGCTACGACAGCATACGCCAGCACCTGGGGTACTGACCTGTGGGGGCCGTCTGGTTACAACAGCCTTTCCCAGCTCCTTGTGTACTGACCTGAGGGGGGCAGTCTGGTAACAACAGTGTACTCAAGCCCCTGGTGTACTGACCTGTGGGGGCAGTCTTGCTACAACAGCGTACGCAAGCCCCTGGGGTACTGACCTGTGGGGGCAGTCTGGCTAAGACAGTGTATGCCAGCCCCTGGGGTACTGACCTGTGGGGGCAGTCTTGCTACAACAGCTTTGCCAGCCCCTTGGGTACTGACATGTGGGGGGAATCTGGCTACAACAGAGTATGCGCGCCCCTGGGGTACTGACCTGTGGGGGCAGTCTAGCTACAACAGCGTATGCAAGCCCCTTGGGTACTGACCAGTGGGGGCAGTCTAGCTTCAACAGCGTACGCAAGCCCCTGGGGCACTGACATGTGGGGGCAGTCTGGCTAAAACGGCGATCGCAAACCGCTGGGGTACTGACCTGTGGGGGCAGTTTGGCTACAACAGAGTAAGCAAGCCCCTCTGGTATTGACCTGTGGGGGCAGTCTGGCTACAACAGCAAAAACAAGCCCCTGAGGTACTGACCTGCGGGGGCAGTCTTGCTACAGCAGTGTATGCCAGCCCCTGGGATACTGACATGTGGGGGCAGTCTGGCTACAACAGCGTATGCCAGCCCCTGGGGTACTGACCTGTGGGGGCAGTCTGGCTACAACAGTGTATGCAAGCCCCTGGGGTACTGACTTGTGTGGGCAGTCTAGCTACAACAGAGTATGCAAGCCCCTGGGGTACTGACATGTTGGGGCAGTCTGGCTACAACAGCGTATGCAAGCCCCTGATGTACTGACCTGAGGGGGGCAGTCTGGCTACAACAGCGTACGCAAGCCCTAGGGGTACTGACCAGTGGGGGCAGTCTGGCTACAACAGCGTACGCAAAACCCTGGGGTACTGACCTATGAGGCAGTCTGGCTACAACAGTGTATGCAAGCCCCTGGGGTACTGACATGTGGGGGCACTCTAGCTACAGCAGAGTATGCAAGCCCCTGGGGTACTGACATGTGGGGGCAGTCTAGCTACAACAGCATACGCCAGCCCTTGGGGTACTGACCTGTGGGGGCAGTCTGGCTACAACAGCGTATGCCAGCCCTTGGGGTACTGACCTGTGAGGGCAGTCTGGCTACAACAGCGTATGCCAGCCCCTGGGGTACTGACCTGTGAGGGCAGTCTGGCTACAACAGCTTATGCCAGCCCCTTGGGTACTGACCTGTGGGGGGCAGTTTTGCTACAACAGCTTATGCCAGCCCCTGGGATACTGACCTGTGGGGGCAGTCTGGCTATGGCAGTGTATGCCAGCCCCTGGGGTGCTGACCTGTGGGGGCAGTCTGGCTACGACAACATACACAAGCCCCTTGGGTAATGACCTTTGGGGGGCAGTCTGGCTACAACAGCGTACACCAGCTCCTGGGGTACTGACCTGTGGGGGCAGTCTGGCTATGACAGCGTATGCCAGCCCCTGGGGTACTGAACTGTGGGGCAGTCTGGCTACGACAGCATACGCCAGCCCCTGGGGTACTGACCTGTGGGGGCAGTCTGGCTACAACAGCGTACGCAAGCCCCTGGGGTACTGACCTGTGGGGGCAGTCTTGCTACAACAGCTTTGCCAGCCCCTGGGGTACTGACATGTGGGGGGAATCTGGCTACAACAGAGTATGCACGCCCCTAGGGTACTGACCTGTGGGGGCAGTCTAGCTACAACAGCGTATGCAAGCCCCTGGGGTACTGACCAGTGGGGGCAGTCTAGCTTCAACAGCGTACGCAAGCCCCTGGGGTACTGACATGTGGGGGCAGTCTGGCTACAACAGTGTATGCCAGACCCTGGGGTACTGACCTGTGGGGGCAGTCTTGCTACAACAGCTTTGCCAGCCCCTGGGGAACTGACATGTGGGGGGAATCTGGCTACAACAGAGTATGCACGCCCCTAGGGTACTGACCTGTGGGGTCAGTCTAGCTACAACAGCGTATGCAAGCCCCTGGGGTACTGACCAGTGGGGGCAGTCTAGCTTCAACAGCGTACGCAAGCCCCTGGGGCACTGACATGTGGGGGCAGTCTGGCTACAACAGCGATTGCAAACGGCTGGGGAACTGACCTGTGGGGGCAGTCTGGCTACAACAGAATATGCAAGCCCCTCTGGTATTGACCTGTGGGGGCAGTCTGGCTACAACAGCGAAAACAAGCCCCTAGGGTACTGACCTGTGGGGGCAGTCTGGCTACAACAGTATATGCAAGCCCCTGGGGTACTGACCTGTGTGGGAAGTCTAGCTACAACAGAGTATGCAAGCCCTTGGGGTACTGATCTGTGGGGCAGTCTGGCTACAACAACGTATGCAAGCCCCTGGGGTACTGACCTGTGGGGCAGTCTAGCTACAACAGTTTTTTCAAGCCCTTGGGGTACTGACATGTGGGGGCAGTCTGGCTACAACAGCATACGCCAGCCCCTGGGGTACTGACATGTGGGGGCAGTCTGGCTACAACAGTGTATGCAAGCCCCCGAGGTACTGACCTGTGGGGGCAGTCTGGCTACAACAGTGAATGCCAGCCCCTTGGGTACTGACCTGTGGGGGCAGTCTGGCTATAACAGCTTTGCCAGCCCCTGGGGTACTGACATGTGGGGGCAGTCTGGCTACATCAGAGTATGCATGCCCCTGGGGTACTGACCTGTGGGGGCAGTCTAGCTTCAACAGCATACGCAAGCCCCTGGGGTACTGACATGTGGGGGCAGTCTGGCCCATAAAAGAGTATGCAAGCCCCTGGGGTACTGACCTGTGGGGGCAGTCTAGCTACAACAGGGTATGCAAGCCCCTGGGGTACTGACATGTGGGGGCAGTCTGGCTACAACAGCGTATGCCAGCCCCTGGGGTACTGACCAGTGGGGGCAGTCTGGCTTCAACAGCGTATGCCAGCCCCTGGGGTACTTACATGTGGGGGCAGTCTGACTACAACAGAGTATGCAAGCCCCTGGGGTGCTGACATGTGGGGGCAGTCTGGCTATGACAGAGTATGCAAGCCCCTGGGGTACTGACCTGCAGGGGCAGTCCGGCTACCACAGCGTACGCAAGCCCCTGGGGTAACACAGTCATCGCCACCGTCAGGCCACTTATAATGTCACCTTGGGCATCTAAAAACCTGTTAAACCAAGCACAAACAGAATTTAGTAAATTTTCTAGGAAAACGGGCTTAATTTGTGTGTTTGGATTTTTGTTTAAATGAGGCCTCCCCTCAACTAAAAATTTAATAAAAGCCAAAAGTGTTGTTTCAGGTTATTTTTTGGTCTTGGAAAGTCCTTTCTCAGAAAAAATCCAGTTAAGGCAAAAAGTATCTTCCTTGATAAGCCTGTGGGGACTACACATGCTAATCCGGGATGACACTTTATGCAAATGTATTAAGCCCCTGTTTTTCAAGGACGAGACTCAATTTATCAAAATATCCAACCCAAAATCAACTGAACTCCTTATTCCGGAAAATAAGCACAAATAATCAAAAAGCCCTTACTCGTCAAAAGTTTATGTGTCTCAAATAAGCGTGAAGTGAGTATATCCAATTTCTTTTTTTGAAAACAACTTAAATGTTGAGGAATTAACAATAGAATAGGATATTATGCAGAATATGATGAATTTTTCAGAAGGATCACCAACAAGAGATGTGTTTGTCAGAAACACAATGCCCCCTACTGCACCACTTTGATTATTTTTTTTATTATATCCCTTTTAAAAATATTACTTCCCTTGTAAAAATGATCCTTACCTGCCAAATGATAAATAGAAATTATCTCCCTTTAAAGCTTGTTTCTTCCCTTGGATTATTGTTTTTTACCTTCGACCTTGAAGGATGACCGTTCACCACTCAAAATGAGCAGCTCCATGAGATACACATGCATGCCAAAAATCAAGTTGCTATCTTCAATATTGCAAAAGTTATGGGCAATATTAAAGTTTTCGGACGGATGGACTGACAGACAGTTCAAATGCTATATGCCACCCTACCGGGGGCATAAAAACAACTGATTTGTTCATTATTGACACAAAGTAAAGTAAAGACATCAGTTACAAAATTGCACCTACTTTGCTTAATAAAAATTCCATTGTTACAAGACAACATTCTGTCTGCATTCAACCAGCACATTATGTTAAGATTGAGTAAGCATGCTCAGTTTGGTCTGCATGTCCTCTTGAACAGTTATTATTGTAAACACAACACAGCTATGAAAAAAACTAAGATCCCTATCATTACAGGGATACTGAAGATACTTGCAGAAGAATTCGCCATACAGAAGTCAAAAACCTATAAATCTAGGTAACAATACTATCAGGGTGAATATTTGATTAGGTTCCATTCTTAATAAAAAAAATATTCAAAAACACAATTAGTAAAGCAGTGTCAACAGATCGTTTATCAGTTACGTACATGTCAGACGGACGTCAACCTAAGCTGGGCACGACCTATTGTGACCCAGATCGCGATTATGAAGGCTTATTTGACGCACGTCAAAAGCTGTGAAGAGAACACCGTTACGGACATAAATACTTGTTTGATAATATTATTTTATTTCAACTTAATTTAAATGAATTTTTTGGCGTTGTTTCATTGTATAAAGTGATCATGAGTGGCTATTACATCAATTCCAAATCGTCAGTGACTTTATCAGAACATTAAGTGCGTAACGGTTATTGTATGGACCGCGTAACGGTGTAAATACACATGTTAATTACGTTTTACAACTTTAAGAATTTCTATAAAATGTTTGGGTACATGTTTATATACTAAATTCTTCTTTCATTGGACACCTTTTTGAAGACTTTATGATGTTAAAACACGTTTGCAGTTTTTGTTGAATCTTTATGCATATAAAAGTCTTCTTTTTATGCGGCGTAACGGTGTTGTCACATTTGTAACGGTGTGGACAGATTTTCTTATACTTTCATATTCTTGTTTATTCGCATCGTGTTTTTTACTAGAAAGTATGTCAGATAAGTTCCATGTAAAATTTTTGATGTTGTTTGAAAGACAATCGGCGATATGAATACGAACTTTATTCGCATCATATTGTTTGTATAAATTTGTCCACACCGTTACGATGTTGTCAACACCGTTTCTCATTCAGCGTAACGGTGTGGAACGTAACGGTGATGACATTCGGGAATTCTGACAGAACTGATTCCAATTGTATTAATTCTCCATTTTTGTCTGATAAATTCCATGTAAAATTTGCGCTGTTGTTTGAAAAACAATCGGCGATATGAAAACGAAGTTTATTCACACCATAATGTGTGTATATATTTGTGCACACCGTTACGATGTTGTCATCACCGTTACTCATCTAGCGTAATGGTGTGGACCGTAACGGTGATGACATTCAGGCATTTGATCATCCACAAACAGCATGCTTCTTGTCTCAAAAACACATTACGCACACATTATTTTGTGGAATCTAAGAATACATAATATTTGAAAATCATAAAAGAACAAGAAGTGGAAATAGCAAAGAAAATGGAAGAACGGTGTTGACACTGAATAAAAGTACGTTCAATATTTTACTTACTTTTTGATGATTTTCACATTTTTCGCGCTCTGTTCATTGCCTCATTATGACGTAAAAGGTTGAAAGAATGTTTACTTTTCGGAAAAAGTTGTATTCCCGTATCATTCCCGTGCGGTATATGTAATTTTCTTCGTAACAGTGTCGACTTGAAAAATTACGGACAGAGCCATAACTGACCATTTATAAATATTCTGCATATAAAGCTACTAAATGTAACTGTTATTAAGTTAAGTTTAAATATATTTATCTCTATATGGTTGTTTTTTTATATTTTCGTTTGACATTCTTTTATAAAACAATCAAGAAAATTGCCCTTTAAGAATTCGGACAACACACCGTTACTAAAATACATGGGGGTTAAATGCTTCGTCAAAGCATAAAACTGCTTTAAGCGTGTGGTCTGCTAAGAACTCTTATCTTATATTGTTTACATATTATTTAACATTGTAATTATAAAACTTATCTCTGTTAATGTCTACCATTTAGATAATTGTTGAATATGGACAGAAAATGGAACCTAATCAAATATTCACCAGCTCACTGTGCTTTTGACATTGCCGCTTTGCTGGGTTACATGGGCAGGCCTGATTAGGCCTGGTTTTCATTTTTGCAATTCTTAGAAACCTGTCTTGTTAACAAAATGTTTGACTTGTCTGGGATATGTTTAACTACAGGAATCTGAACTGATCTCAATGAATTACAATGGTGTCTAAAACATAATTGCGCTTTTAGCTTTTACAGTGAAAATGAATATTAAAGTAAATGAAGTTTTCTCACTCACTAGTAAACTATCATATAAGCCTCTTGCTCTAGGAAAACAGGCTTTAATGCATGTGAATAGTCACCAGAATTGACAAAATACACAACTACATCAGATTTTATTTCATAAAGAATTGAATGCTCTAAATTTGTTTTTACTACAGGTCTGCAAAAACTACGTTTTGTATGATATAAAACACCAACAATTAAGGGAAATAAACCTACATGATCGTTTATAATTCATAAATTCTTTCTTTTTCAGAACTTGTGTTGTGCTTCATACCAAAAGGAAAGTAACATTATACTTATGTGATTTCCAGTATAAAAATGTTTGTAAAAGATAACATTTAGTGCTTTACACATATTTCAACTG